>NC_059453.1:6795000-6857500 GCF_905237065.1 Salmo salar
CGAAACACATTTCACAAACTGTAGGCCTACCGAAACACATTTCACAAACTGTAGGCCTACCGAAACACATTTCACAAACTGTAGGCCTACCGAAACACATTTCACAAACTGTAGGCCTACCGAAACACATTTCACAAACTATAGGTCTACCGAAACACATTTCACAAACTATAGGTCTACCTAAACTAATTTCACAAACTAGGTCTACCTAAACTAATTTCACAAACTAGGTCTACCGAAACTAATTTCACAAACTAGGTCTACCTAAACTAATTTCACAAACTAGGTCTACCTAAACTAATTTCACAAACTAGGTCTACCGAAACTCATTTCACAAACTAGGTCTACCTAAACTAATTTCACAAACTAGGTCTACCGAAACTCATTTCACAAACTAGGTCTACCTAAACTAATTTCACAAACTAGGTCTACCGAAACTAATTTCACAAACTAGGTCTACCGAAACACATTTCACAAACTTCTAGATTTCTTTGTCGTATCTGGAAGAGCAGATTCTACTGTTTCTATGACATTTTCCTTTGTCAAATAACTGTCAAAATTCCAGAGGTGCAGCTCTCTATTTCCAAATGTCCCTTTTTCCCCAGAATATCCTCTCTGTCCATGTGTGATTATTCTGCCCATAGCATATATGTATTTATTACACTGTTACAATGTTGATGTGTCATTGGCTGGAAGTGTTTTTGAAAATAGGCAGTAGGCCTACGTTTTCCTCTAGAATTATCCAGAACATGTCCTTGACTCTAAACTAATAACTGTTGTTGTTATATGTTTCACCATTATTTCTCCATGCAATTCATACTTTATCTATCAGCACTATCTATCAACACTATCTATCAGCACTATCTAGCAACACTATCTATCAGCACTATCTATCAGCACTATCTATCAGCACTATCAACCCTATATATCAAAACTATCTATCAACACTATCTATCAGCACTATCTATCAACACTATCTATCAACACTATCTATCAGCACTATCTATCAACACTATCTATCAGCACTATCTATCAGCACTATCTATCAGCACTATCTATCAACACTATCTATCAGCACTATCTATCAGCACTATCTATCAGCACTATCTATCAACACTATCTATCAGCACTATCTATCAACCCTATATATCAACACTATCTATCAGCACTATCTATCAACACTATCTATCAACACTATCCATCAGCACTATCCATCAACACTATCTATCAGCACTATCTATCACCACTATCTATCACCACTATCTATCAACACTATCTATCACCACTATCTATCAGCACTATCTATCAACCCTATCTATCAGCACTATCTATCAACCCTATATATCAACACTATCTATCAGCACTATATATCAACACTATCTATCGGCACTATCTATCAACACTATCTATCAACACTATATATCAACACTATCTATTAACACTATCTATCAGCACTATCTATCAACACTATCTATCAGCACTATCTATCAACACTATCTATCAGCACTATCTATCAACCCTATCTATCGGCACTATCTATCAACACTATCTATCAACACTATCTATCAGCACTATCTATCAACACTATCTATCAACACTATATATCAACACTATATATCAACACTATCAACCCTATCTATCAGCACTATCTATCAGCACTATCTATCAGCACTATCTATCAACACTATCTATCAACACTATCTATCAACACTATATATCAACACTATCAACCCTATCTATCAGCACTATCTATCAACACTATCTATCAGCACTATCTATCAACACTATATATCAACACTATCTATCAACACTATCTATCAGCACTATCAACACTATCTATCAGCACTATCTATCAACACTATCTATCAACACTATCTATCAGCACTATCTATCAACACTATATATCAACACTATCTATCAGCACTATCTATCAGCACTATCTATCAGCACTATCTATCAGCACTATCTATCAACACTATCTATCAGCACTATCTATCAACACTATATATCAACACTATCTATCAGCACTATCTATCAACACTATATATCAACACTATCAACCCTATCTATCAGCACTATCTATCAGCACTATCTATCAACACTATATATCAACACTATCTATCAACACTATCTATCAACACTATATATCAACACTATCAACCCTATCTATCAGCACTATCTATCAACACTATCTATCAGCACTATCTATCAACACTATATATCAACACTATTTATCAACACTATATATCAACACTATCAACCCTATCTATCAGCACTATCTATCAGCACTATCTATCAACACTATCTATCAGCACTATCTATCAACACTATCTATCAACACTATCTATCAGCACTATCAACACTATCTATCAGCACTATCTATCAACACTATCTATCAACACTATCTATCAGCACTATCTATCAGCACTATCTATCAGCACTATCTATCAACACTCTCTATCAACACTATCAACACTATCTATCAACACTATCAACACTATCTATCAACACTCTCTATCAACACTATCAACACTATCTATCAACACTATCTATCAACACTATCTATCAGCACTATCTATATCAGCACTATCTATCAACACTATCTATCAGGCGTTGGTGCTTTATGTTTGCTGCACCTGGTGGGTTGATATGCATCTGATGCCTCAGAGGACCTCAACGTTCTCAACGTTCTCTAGTGGGAAGTTACGGGCTGAAAGGCCAAGCACTTCTAGTGTTAAGGGATATTGTGTGTAGATGGGCGAGGTATTTTTTTTAAATGAAGACATTTTTATTTTAGGGTCTAACACAACAAAATGTGGAAAAAGGTAAAAGGGTGGGAATATTTCTGAAGACACTGTACATATAACCTGTAGATTGTTTCATGTCCATGTTTTGACTTATAAATGATTTTAAATTCAAGCTGAATTAAATATTTATTCTCTCCTCTTCTCTCCTCCCGTCTCCCCTCCACCCCCCTCTTCTCATCCTCCAGATGTAGCTCCATATTTCCGTGTGACTCCAGGCCAGGTCCAGACCCATCTAGAGGGTAACAGGCTGGTACTGACCTGTCTGGCTGAAGGCTCCTGGCCTCTACAGTACCGATGGATCCTCAACAACACAGACATCACACACTTCTCTCCACTATACACGTAAATATACCTTAAATATACCTTATATAATATACTGTACCTCTCTACCTGCTTCTCTCCACTATACACGTAAATATACCTTAAATATACCTTATATAATATACTGTACCTCTCTACCTCCTTCTCTCCACTATAGATGTAGATATACCTATATATAATATACCAATCTCTATAGATATACCTATATATAATATACCTCTCCCTATAGATATACCTATATATAATATACCTATCTCTATAGATATACCTATATATAATATACCTATCTCTATAGATATACCTATATATAATATACCTATCTCTATAAATATACCTATATATAATATACCTCTCTCTATAGATATACCTATATATAATATACCTCTCTCTATAGATATACCTATATATAATATACCTCTCTCTATAGATATACCTTTATATAATATACCTCTCTCTATAGATATACCTTTATATAATATACCTCTCTCTATAGATATACCTATATATAATATACCTCTCTCTATAGATATACCTATATATAATATACCTCTCTCTATAGATATACCTTTATATAATATACCTATCTCTATAGATATACCTATATATAATATACCTCTCCCTATAGATATACCTATATATAATATACCTCTCTATAGATATACCTATATATAATATACCTCTCTCTATAGATATACCTATATATAATATACCTATCTCTATAGATATACCTATATATAATCTACCTCTCCCTATAGATATACCTATATATAATATACCTCTCTCTATAGATATACCTATATATAATATACCTCTCTCTATAGATATACCTATATATAATATACCTATCTCTATAGATATACCTATATATAATATACCTATCTCTATAGATATACCTATATATAATATACCTCTTCCTATAGATATACCTATATATAATATACCTATCTCTATAGATATACCTATATATAATATACCTCTCTATATAAATATACCTATATATAATATACCTATCTCTATAGATATACGTATATATAATATACCTCTCTCTATAGATATACCTATATATAATATACCTTTCTCTATAGATATACCTATATATAATATACCTTTCTCTATAGATATACCTTTATATAATATACCTCTCTATATTAATATACCTAAATATAATATACCTCTCTCTAGAAATATACCTATATATAATATAACTCTCTCTATAGATATACCTATATATAATATACCTCTCTCTATAGATATACCTATATATAATATACCTCTCTCTATAGATATACCTTTATATAATATACCTCTCTATATTAATATACCTAAATATAATATACCTCTCTCTATAGATATACCTATATATAATATACCTCTCTCTATAGATGTACCTATATATAATATACCTCTATCTATTAATGTACCTATATATAATATACCTTTCTCTATACATGTACCTATATATAATATACCTCTATCTATTAATATACCTATATACAATATACCTCTCTCTAATTAATATACCCATATATAATATACCTTTCTCTATACATTTACCTATATATAATATACCTCTCTCTATTAATGTACCTATGTATAATATGCCTATATATAATATGCCTATATATTTAAAATACTTATATATAATATACCTATATATAATATGCCCATATACAACATACCTATAGATAATATACCTATATATAATATGCCTATATATAATATATCTATATATAATATTCCTATATATAATATGCCTATATATTTAATATACTTATATATAATATACCTATATATAATATACCTATATGTAATATACCTATATATGATATACCTATATATGATATACCTATATATGATATGCCTATATATAATATGCCTATACATAATATACCTATACTTAATATACCTATATTTAATATGCCTATCTATAATATACCTATATATTTAATATACCTATATTTAATATGCCTACTGTGGGGGGGAAAAGTATTTGATCCCCTGCTGATTTTGTTCATTTTCCCACTTACAAAGAAATGATCAGTCTATAATTTTAATGGTAGCTTTATTTGAACAGTGAGAGACAGAATAACAACAAAAAAATCCAGAAAAATGCATGTCAAAAATGTTATAAAATGATTTGCATTTTAATGGGGGAAATAAGTATTTGACCCCTCTGCAAAACATGACTTAGTACTTGGTGGCAAAACCCTTGTTGGCAATCACAGAGGTCAGACGTTTCTTGTAGTTGGCCACCAGGTTTGCACACATCTCTGGAGAGATTTTGTCCCACTCCTCTTCTCCAAGTCATTAAAGTTTCGAGGCTGACGTTTGGCAACTCGAACCTTCAGCTCCCTCCACAGATTTTCTATGGGATTAAGGTCTGGAGACTGGCTAGGCCACTCCAGGACCTTAATGTGCTTCTTCTTGAGCCACTCCTTTGTTGCCTTGGCCGTGTGTTTTGGGTCATTGTCATGCTGGAATACCCATCCACGACCCATTTTCAATGCCCTGGCTGAGGGAAGGATGTTCTCACCCAAGATTAGACGGTACATGGCCCCGTCCATCGTCCCTTTGATGCGGTGAAGTTGTCCTGTCCCCTTAGCAGAAAAACACCCCCAAAGCATAATGTTTCCACCTCCATGTTTAACGGTGGAGATGGTGTTCTTGGGGTCATAGGCAGCATTCCTCCTCCTCCAAACACGGCGAGTTGAGTTGATGCCAAAGAGCTCCATTTTGGTCTCATCTGACCACAACACTTTCACCCAGTTGTCCTCTGAATCATTCAGATGTTCATTGGCAAACTTCAAACGGGCATGTATATGTGCTTTCTTGAGCAGGGGGACCTTGCGGGCGCTGCAGGATTGCAGTCCTTCACGGCGTAGTGTGTTACCAATTGTTTTCTTGGTGACTATGGTCCCAGCTGCCTTGAGATCATTGACAAGGTCCTCCCGTGTAGTTCTGGGCTGATTCCTCACCGTTCTCATGATCATTGCAACTCCACGAGGTGAGATCTTGCATGGAGCCCCAGGCCGAGGGAGATTGACAGTTCTTTTGTGTTTCTTCCATTTGCAAATAATCGCATCAAATGTTGTCACCTTCTCACCAAGCTGCTTGGCGATGGTCTTGTAGCCCATTCCAGCATTGTGTAGGTCTACAATCTTGTCCCTGACATCCTTGGAGAGCTCTTTGGTCTTGGCCATGGTGGAGAGTTTGGAATCTGATTGATTGATTGCTTCTGTGGACAGGTGTCTTTTTTACAGGTAACAAGCTGCAGTTAGGAGCACTCCCTTTAAGAGTGTGCTCCTAATCTCAGCTTGTTACCTGTATAAAAGACACCTGGGAGCCAGAAATCTTTCTGATTGAGAGGGGGTCAAATACTTATTTCCCTCATTAAAATGCAAATCAATTTATAACATTTTTGACATGCGTTTTTCTGGATTTGTTTGTTGTTATTCTGTCTCTCACTGTTCAAATAAACCTACCATTAAAATTATAGACTGATCATTTCTTTGTCAGTGGGCAAACATACAAAATCAGCAGGGGATCAAATACTTTCTTCCCCCACTGTATATATAATATGCCTCTCTCTACCCGTAAATGTCTTCTTCATACTTTATTTTACTAACTTGAGAAACCTGAGAGCAACTTTTGTCTGATGTCAATGTGCATGATTGACTCAGATGTCTGTGGTAGTGTGTATATCAGCAGTCAGCATTCATCCTGTACTCTCCATGTCATCCTCCTGTCTTCCCCTCTCTCCCCGGAGTGGTAAACATGATCTATCAGATAATAATATATACATGAAGATATTTCTCTATATATAATGTGTTGTGGGATGTATAATAATATCTATATATATGAACACTCTCCTGTCTGTCTCAGCTCTCACACACTCTGAGCTTTTATCTCTTTCCTCATGGAGTGTTGACATGAGACGAGACAATGTGTTAAAAGGCGAAGGTAGACAGAAGGCAGATGCAGGGCAATAACTGCTGCTAGAACAAAGTCTAAGACAAACACAATTCCAGACACACTCCTGCCTGCACTCACACATACAGACGGACACACACCACTGCAAACTCAAAGACTGACTCTTCAACTCCAGCGAGGTCTGGGTGTTGTTGACTAAGCTTCCCTCTCTCATTTACACTACAGGAGGGTTTGGGGGATCGATAGGACCACCACGATGTCTGGGTGTTGTTGACTAAGCTTCCCTCTCTCATTTACACTACAGGAGGGTTTGGGGGATCGATAGGACCACCACGATGTCTGGGTGTTGTTGACTAAGCTTCCCTCTCTCATTTACACTACAGGAGGGTTTGGGGGATCGATAGGACCACCACGATGTCTGGGTGTTGTTGACTAAGCTTCCCTCTCTCATTTACACTACAGGAGGGTTTGGGGGATCGATAGGACCACCACGATGTCTGGGTGTTGTTGACTAAGCTTCCCTCGCTCCAATCGTGCTGTGATACATTACTGCTTTTTACATCACTCACCCATAGAGTATGGAACATACACACAAAGAGAGAGAGAGATGGAGAGAGATTGAGAGAGAGAGAGAGAGAGAGATGAAGAGAGAGAGAGATGAAGAGAGAGAGAGATGGAGAGAGAGAGATGGAGAGAGAGAGAGATGAAGAGAGAGAGAGATGGAGAGAGAGAGAGATAGAGAGATTGAGAGAGAGAGAGAGAGAGAGATGAAGAGAGAGAGAGATGAAGAGAGAGAGAGATGGAGAGAGAGAGAGATGGAGAGAGAGAGAGATGAAGAGAGAGAGAGATGGAGAGAGAGAGAGATGGAGAGAGAGAAGAGGGAGGGGAGAGGGAAGAGGGACAGAGAGAGAGAGAGAGAGAGGGGGAAGAGGGACAGAGAGAGAGAGAGAGAGAGAGAGAGAGAGATAGAAAGAGAGAGAAAGGGGAGAGAGAGAGATGGAAAGAGAATGCACACACACCCTTTCTCTCTGTTTCTGCGGGGGAATGACCCAGCAGTTTGTAGCCATGTATTGATTGAGATGGTAAGTGGTATTCTGTATCGGACGTTAGAACAACAACACAATGACGCTGGGTGTATTATGATGTCACGGCTGTTTCAGGACTTTTCAAAGTTAAGGCCCAAATTGTGTTGGAAATGTTTAGAAAACATCTGTTTGGGGATGTAAGAGGACCTATTTGGGAATTAAGGATGGCTTTAGATTGACCATTTTAGGATAGAGTTAGTTTCAAAATATTATGACTATGTTAGTTTGACAATGTTAGGTTAGAGTTAGTTAGATAATATTATGACTATGTTAGTTTTACAATGTTAGGTTAGAATTAGTTACAAAATATTATGACTACGTTAGTTTGACAATGTTAGGTTAGAGTTAGTTAGATAATATTATGATATAGTTAGTTAGACAATGTTAGAATAGAGTTAGTTAGATAATATTATGATATACATAGTTTGACAATGTTAGGTTAGAATTAGTTACAAAATATTATGACTATGTTAGTTTGACAATGTTAGAATAGAGTTAGTTAGATAATATTATGATATACTTAGTTTGACAATGTTAGGTTATAATTAGTTTCAAAATATTATGACTATGTTAGTTTGACAATGTTAGAATAGAGTTAGTTAGACAATGTTAGAATAGAGTTAGTTTGACAATATTATGACTCTGTTAGTTTGACAATGTTAGGTTAGAGTTAGTTAGATAATATTATGATATAGTTAGTTAGACAATGTTAGAATAGAGTTAGTTTGATAATGTTATGATATAGTTAGTTAGACAATGTTAGAATAGAGTTAGTTTGACAATGTTAGGATAGTAAGTTAGACAGTTTTTAAGGATAGAATTGACAATGTTTGGGCATATTGTCACAACAGCCCAGTTAGACAATGTTAAGATAGAGTTAGTTTGACAATGTTATGATATAGTTAGTTTGACAATGTTATGATATAGTTAGTTTGACAATGTTAGAATATAGTTAGTTTGACAATGTTAGGATAGAGTTAGTTAAACAATGTTAGAATAGAGTTAGCTTGACAATGTTAGGATAGAGTTAGTTAGACAATGTTAGAATAGAGTTAGTTAGACAATGTTAGAATAGAGTTAGTTTGACAATGTTAGGATAGAGTTAGTTTGACAATATTGTGACTATGTTAGTTTGACAATGCTAGGTTAGAGTTAGTTACAAAATATTATGACTATGTTAGTTTGACAATGTTAGGTTAGAATTAGTTACAAAATATTATGACTATGTTAGTTTGACAATGTTAGAATAGAGTTAGTTAGACAATGTTAGGATAGAGTTAGTTAAACAATGTTAGAATAGAGTTAGCTTGACAATGTTAGGATAGAGTTAGTTAGACAATGTTAGAATAGAGTTAGTTAGACAATGTTAGAATAGAGTTAGTTTGACAATGTTAGGATAGAGTTAGTTTGACAATATTGTGACTATGTTAGTTTGACAATGCTAGGTTAGAGTTAGTTACAAAATATTATGACTATGTTAGTTTGACAATGTTAGGTTAGAATTAGTTACAAAATATTATGACTATGTTAGTTTGACAATGTTAGAATAGAGTTAGTTAGACAATGTTAGAATAGAGTTAGCTTGACAATGTTAGGATAGGGTAGTTAGACAATGTTAGGATAGAGTTAGTTAAACAATGTTAGAATAGAGTTAGCTTGACAATGTTAGGATAGGGTAGTTAGACAATGTTAGGATAGAGTTAGTTAAACAATGTTAGAATGGAGTTAGCTTGACAATGTTAGGATAGGGTAGTTAGACAATGTTAGGATAGAGTTAGTTTGACAATGTTATGATATAGTTAGACAATGTTAGAATAGAGTTAGTTAGACAATGTTAGGATACAGTTAGACAGTTGTAGGATAGAATTGACAATGTATGGCCACAACAGCCCAGTTCAACAGCAGTGTAATGATTGTAATGAACTGTCAGTAGAGATGCTGTTCCTCCAGTGATGCTCCAGTCTGAAGCTGATACATCACTGTGTCTGTTGTTGACAACATCACAAGGACATGCTGGCTGGAATATTTGGCTGTGTGTGTGTGTTTGGCTGTGTGTGTTTGTTGGTGTGTGTGTGTGTTTGGCTGTGTGTGTTTGTTGGTGTGTGTGTGTGTTTGGCTGTGTGTGTTTGTTGGTGTGTGTGTGTGTTTGGCTGTGTGTGTTTGTTGGTGTGTGTGTGTGTTTGGCTGTGTGTGTTTGGCTGTGTGTGTTTGGCTGTGTGTGTGTGTTTGGCTGTGTGTGTTTGTTGGTGTGTGTGTGTGTTTGGCTGTGTGTGTTTGTTGGTGTGTGTGTGTGTTTGGCTGTGTGTGTTTGTTGGTGTGTGTGTGTGTTTGGCTGTGTGTGTTTGTTGGTGTGTGTGAATGTGTTTGGCTGTGTGTGTTTGTTGGTGTGTGTGTGTGTTTGGCTGTGTGTGTTTGTTGGTGTGTGTGTGTGTTTGGCTGTGTGTGTTTGTTGGTGTGTGTGTGTGTTTGGCTGTGTGTGTTTGTTGGTGTGTGTGTGTGTTTGGCTGTGTGTGTTTGTTGGTGTGTGTGTGTGTTTGGCTGTGTGTGTTTGTTGGTGTGTGTGTGTGTTTGGCTGTGTGTGTTTGTTGGTGTGTGTGTGTGTGTGTTTGGCTGTGTGTGTTTGTTGGTGTGTGTGTGTGTGTGTTTGGCTGTGTGTGTTTGTTGGTGTGTGTGTGTGTTTGGCTGTGTGTGTTTGTTGGTGTGTGTGTGTGTGTGTGTGTGTGTGTGTGTGTGTGTGTGTGTGTGTTTGTTGGTGTGTGTGTGTGTTTCATCCAGGTTGGATGTAATGGGGTTTTAATGGGCAGTGCCACTCTAATGGGCAACCTGGCATCGGGCAGTAGACACACACACACACACACACACACACACACACACACACACACACACACACACACACACACACACACACACACACACACACCACAGACACACACGTACACACCTCCGCATCCCCATCTGTCCCTCTTTAGGAGTACAGTTCACACATTCTCTCCTCTTCCTCTCTTCTCTTTCTCTCTTCTCTTCCTCTCTTCTCTTTCTCTCTTCTCTTTCTCTCTATGTCTGTCTCCTCCAAGGTCATACACATCACCATTCCAGTCTTTTTCACCTATTTCTCTCTCTCTATTTCTCTGTCTCCAATCACAACACAATACACTATAACTCCCTCCTAACTGTAGAGTATAATTCTCTCTGTCTCCCCTCACAACACAATACACTATAACTCCCTCCTAACTGTAGAGTATAATTCTCTCTGTCTCCCCTCACAACACAATACACTATAACTCCCTCCTAACTGTAGAGTATAATTCTCTCTGTCTCCCCTCACAACACAACACAATACACTATAACTCCCTCCTAACTGTAGAGTATAATTCTCTCTGTCTCCCCTCACAACACAACACAATACACTATAACTCCCTCCTAACTGTAGAGTATAATTCTCTCTGTCTCCCCTCACAACACAACACAATACACTATAACTCCCTCCTAACTGTAGAGTATAATTCTCTCTGTCTCCCCTCACAACACAACACAATACACTATAACTCCCTCCTAACTGTAGAGTATAATTCTCTCTGTCTCCCCTCACAACACAATACACTATAACTCCCTCCTAACTGTAGAGTATAATTCTCTCTGTCTCCCCTCACAACACAATACACTATAACTCCCTCCTAACTGTAGAGTATAATTCTCTCTGTCTCCCCTCACAACACAAATACACTATAACTCCCTCCTAACTGTAGAGTATAATTCTCTCTGTCTCCCCTCACAACACAATACACTATAACTCCCTCCTAACTGTAGAGTATAATTCTCTCTGTCTCCCCTCACAACACAATACACTATAACTCCCTCCTAACTGTAGAGTATAATTCTCTCTGTCTCCCCTCACAACACAATACACTATAACTCCCTCCTAACTGTAGAGTATAATTCTCTCTGTCTCCCCTCACAACACAATACACTATAACTCCCTCCTAACTGTAGAGTATAATTCTCTCTGTCTCCCCTCACAACACAATACACTATAACTCCCTCCTAACTGTAGAGTATAATTCTCTCTGTCTCCCCTCACAACACAACACAATACACTATAACTCCCTCCTAACTGTAGAGTATAATTCTCTCTGTCTCCCCTCACAACACAATACACTATAACTCCCTCCTAACTGTAGAGTATAATTCTCTCTGTCTCCCCTCACAACACAACACAATACACTATAACTCCCTCCTAACTGTAGAGTATAATTCTCTCTGTCTCCCCTCACAACACAATACACTATAACTCCCTCCTAACTGTAGAGTATAATTCTCTCTGTCTCCCCTCACAACACAACACAATACACTATAACTCCCTCCTAACTGTAGAGTATAATTCTCTCTGTCTCCCCTCACAACACAACACAATACACTATAACTCCCTCCTAACTGTAGAGTATAATTCTCTCTGTCTCCCCTCACAACACAAACATACACTATAACTCCCTCCTAACTGTAGAGTATAATTCTCTCTGTCTCCCCTCACAACACAATACACTATAACTCCCTCCTAACTGTAGAGTATAATTCTCTCTGTCTCCCCTCACAACACAATACACTATAACTCCCTCCTAACTGTAGAGTATAATTCTCTCTGTCTCCCCTCACAACACAATACACTATAACTCCCTCCTAACTGTAGAGTATAATTCTCTCTGTCTCCCCTCACAACACAACACAATACACTATAACTCCCTCCTAACTGTAGAGTATAATTCTCTCTGTCTCCCCTCACAACACAATACACTATAACTCCCTCCTAACTGTAGAGTATAATTCTCTCTGTCTCCCCTCACAACACAATACACTATAACTCCCTCCTAACTGTAGAGTATAATTCTCTCTGTCTCCCCTCACAACACAACACAATACACTATAACTCCCTCCTAACTGTAGAGTATAATTCTCTCTGTCTCCCCTCACAACACAATACACTATAACTCCCTCCTAACTGTAGAGTATAATTCTCTCTGTCTCCCCTCACAACACAACACAATACACTATAACTCCCTCCTAACTGTAGAGTATAATTCTCTCTGTCTCCCCTCACAACACAACACAATACACTATAACTCCCTCCTAACTGTAGAGTATAATTCTCTCTGTCTCCCCTCACAACACAATACACTATAACTCCCTCCTAACTGTAGAGTATAATTCTCTCTGTCTCCCCTCACAACACAATACACTATAACTCCCTCCTAACTGTAGAGTATAATTCTCTCTGTCTCCCCTCACAACACAACACAATACACTATAACTCCCTCCTAACTGTAGAGTATAATTCTCTCTGTCTCCCCTCACAATACAATACACTATAACTCCCTCCTAACTGTAGAGTATAATTCTCTCTGTCTCCCCTCACAACACAATACACTATAACTCCCTCCTAACTGTAGAGTATAATTCTCTCTGTCTCCCCTCACAACACAACACAATACACTATAACTCCCTCCTAACTGTAGAGTATAATTCTCTCTGTCTCCCCTCACAACACAATACACTATAACTCCCTCCTAACTGTAGAGTATAATTCTCTCTGTCTCCTCTCACAATACAATACACTATAACTCCCTCCTAACTGTAGAGTATAATTCTCTCTGTCTCCTCTCACAACACAATACACTATAACTCCCTCCTAACTGTAGAGTATAATTCTCTCTGTCTCCCCTCACAACACAATACACTATAACTCCCTCCTAACTGTAGAGTATAATTCTCTCTGTCTCCCCTCACAACACAACTACACTATAACTCCCTCCTAACTGTAGAGTATAATTCTCTCTGTCTCCCCTCACAACACAACACAATACACTATAACTCCCTCCTAACTGTAGAGTATAATTCTCTCTGTCTCCCCTCACAACACAATACACTATAACTCCCTCCTAACTGTAGAGTATAATTCTCTCTGTCTCCCCTCACAACACAACACAATACACTATAACTCCCTCCTAACTGTAGAGTATAATTCTCTCTGTCTCCCCTCACAACACAATACACTATAACTCCCTCCTAACTGTAGAGTATAATTCTCTCTGTCTCCCCTCACAACACAATACACTATAACTCCCTCCTAACTGTAGAGTATAATTCTCTCTGTCTCCCCTCACAACACAATACAATACACTATAACTCCCTCCTAACTGTAGAGTTTAATTCTCTCTGTCTCCCCTCACAACACAATACACTATAACTCCCTCCTAACTGTAGAGTATAATTCTCTCTGTCTCCCCTCACAACACAACACAATACACTATAACTCCCTCCTAACTGTAGAGTATAATTCTCTCTGTCTCCTCTCACAACACAATACACTATAACTCCCTCCTAACTGTAGAGTTTAATTCTCTCTGTCTCCCCTCACAACACAATACACTATAACTCCCTCCTAACTGTAGAGTATAATTCTCTCTGTCTCCTCTCACAACACAATACACTATAACTCCCTCCTAACTGTAGAGTATAATTCTCTCTGTCTCCCCTCACAACACAACACAATACACTATAACTCCCTCCTAACTGTAGAGTATAATTCTCTCTTCCTGTAGATTATACCTCTTGCTCTTCTCTCTCTGTCTTCTCTCTCTCTCTCTCGCTCTCTCTTTCTCTCCCTCTCTCTCCCTCTCTCTCTCTCTCTCTCTCACTCACTCACTCACTCACTCACTCACTCACTCACTCACTCACTCACTCACTCACTCACTCACTCACTCACTCACTCACTCACTCACTCACTCACTCACTCACTCACTCACTCACTCACTCACTCACTCACTCACTCACTCACTCTCTTCACCCAGTCCTCTCTCTCGCTAGGTATGTTGTCCCAGAGGTAATGACACTGTGGTGTTTCACCCAGTCCTCTCTCTTTCTCTAGGTATGTTATCCCAGAGGTCAGGAGGTCAGATGCTGGGGTGTATCAGTGTGTGGTCAGGAACAGAATGGGAGCCCTGTTACAGAGGAGATCTGAGTTGCAGGTCGCCTGTAAGTACACACACACACCTCTCTCTCTTTCTCTCTTTCTCTCTCTCTTTATATTTATCTCTCTTTATCTCTATCTCTCTCTATCGCTCTCGCTCTCTCTTTATCTCTGCATCTCTCTTTATCTCTCTCTTTATCTCTCTTTATCTCTCTCTCTGCATCTCTCTCTTTATCTCTCTCTCTCTTTATCTCTCTCTCTCTTTATCTCTCTCTCTCTTTATCTCTCTCTATCTCTATCGCTCTCGCTCTCTCTTTAGTCTCTATCTCTCTCTCTATCGCTCTTGCTCTCTATCTCTGCATCTCTCTTTATCTCTCTTTATCTCTCTCTCTTTATCTCTCTCTCTTTATCTCTCTCTCTCTCTTTATCTCTCTCTCTCTCTTTATCTCTCTAGTCATGGGTATCTTTTCTGGTGAGGAGCAGCGTCGTACGGTCAGTGTTGGTCGAGCTGCGGTCCTGAACACTCCAACCGTCAGCTGCTTCCCGAGACCGCAGGTCACCTGGTACAGAGACGGTCACAAGATAATCCCCAGCAACAGAGTGTGAGTACCACTACTAACTTAAACCACAATGTTCTAGTAATGCTCAAATAATGGTCAAAACACATTTTCTATTCACCATGTTAGTCAGGTAAAAAAATAACTCAATGAAGAGTCAGAGGTCAACACTTTGTGGTCTGAATGTGATTCAGTAACATATTGTTTGTAGCAGGGTTGGGACGTATCCACATTCTAACATTGTTAGTAGCAGGGTGGGGCCGTATCCACATTCTAACATTGTTAATAGCAGGGTTGGGCCATATCCACATTCTAACATTGTTAGTTGCAGGGTTGGGCCGTATCCACATTCTAACATTGTTAGTAGCAGGGTTGGGACGTATCCACATTCTAACATTGTTAGTAGCAGGGTGGGGCCGTATCCACATTCTAACATTGTTAATAGCAGGGTTGGGCCGTATCCACATTCTAACATTGTTAGTAGCAGGGTTGGGCCGTATCCACATTCTACCATTGTTAATAGCAGGGTTGGGCCGTATCCACATTCTAACATTGTTAGTAGCAGGGTTGGGACGTATCCACATTCTAACATTGTTAGTAGCAGGGTTGGGCCGTATCCACATTCTAACATTGTTAGTAGCAGGGTTGGGACGTATCCACATTCTAACATTGTTAGTAGCAGGGTGGGGCCGTATCCACATTCTAACATTGTTAATAGCAGGGTTGGGCCGTATCCACATTCTAACATTGTTAGTAGCAGGGTTGGGACGTATCCACATTCTAACATTGTTAGTAGCAGGGTGGGGCCGTATCCACATTCTAACATTGTTAATAGCAGGGTTGGGCCATATCCACATTCTAACATTGTTAGTAGCAGGGTTGGGACGTATCCACATTCTAACATTGTTAATAGCAGGGTTGGGCCGTATCCACATTCTAACATTGTTAGTTGCAGGGTTGGGACGTATCCACATTCTAACATTGTTAGTAGCAGGGTTGGGCCGTATCCACATTCTAACATTGTTAATAGCAGGGTTGGGCCGTATCCACATTCTAACATTGTTAGTAGCAGGGTTGGGCCGTATCTACATTCTAACATTGTTAGGAGCAGGGTGGGGCCGTATCCACATTCTAACATTGTTAGTAGCAGGGTTGGGCCGTATCCACATTCTAACATTGTTAATAGCAGGGTTGGGCCGTATCCACATTCTAACATTGTTAGTAGCAGGGTTGGGCCGTATCCACATTCTAACATTGTTAATAGCAGGGTTGGGCCGTATCCACATTCTAACATTGTTAATAGCAGGGTTGGGCCGTATCCACATTCTAACATTGTTAGTAGCAGGGTTGGGCCGTATCCACATTCTAACATTGTTAGTAGCAGGGTTGGGCCGTATCCACATTCTAACATTGTTAGTAGCAGGGTTGGGCCGTATCCACATTCTACCATTGTTAGTAGCAGGGTTGGGCCGTATCCACATTCTAACATTGTTAGTAGCAGGGTTGGGCCGTATCCACATTCTAACATTGTTAGTAGCAGGGTGGGGCCGTATCCACATTCTAACATTGTTAGTAGCAGGGTTGGGCCGTATCCACATTCTAACATTGTTAGTAGCAGGGTTGGGCCGTATCCACATTCTAACATTGTTAATAGCAGGGTTGGGCCGTATCCACATTCTAACATTGTTAATAGCAGGGTTGGGCCGTATCCACATTCTACCATTGTTAATAGCAGGGTTGGGCCGTATCCACATTCTAACATTGTCAGTAGCAGGGTTGGGCCGTATCCACATTCTAACATTGTTAATAGCAGGGTTGGGCCGTATCCACATTCTAACATTGTTAATAGCAGGGTTGGGTCGTATCCAACATAACTTCATTGCAAGGCCAGACAACCCAGTTCATACAGTTATACAACTATCTCAAAAGGCTACTCACACTCACACCAGGAGGGAGTTCATTGTCTCTGCTGTAATCAAGAAGCTGGAGGGGGTTGATTGTCTCTGCTGTAATCAAGAAGCTGGAGGGGGGTTGATTGTCTCTGCTGTAATCAAGAAGCTGGAGGGGGTTGATTGTCTCTGCTGTAATCAAGAAGTTAGAGGGGGTTGATTGTCTCTGCTGTAATCAAGAAGCTGGAGGGGGGTTGATTGTCTCTGAGGTAATCAAGAAGCTAGAGGGGGTTGATTGTCTCTGCTGTAATCAAGAAGCTAGAGTGGATTGAATGTCTCTGCTGTAATCAAGAAGCTAGAGGGGGTTGATTGTCTCTGCTGTAATCAAGAAGCTAGAGTGGATTGAATGTCTCTGCTGTAATCAAGAAGCTGGAGGGGGGTTGATTGTCTCTGCTGTAATCAAGAAGCTGGAGGGGGTTGATTGTCTCTGCTGTAATCAAGAAGCTGGAGGGGGTTGATTGTCTCTGCTGTAATCAAGAAGCTAGAGGGGGTTGATTGTCTCTGCTGTAATCAAGAAGCTGGAGGGGGTTGATTGTCTCTGCTGTAATCAAGAAGCTGGAGGGGGGTTGATTGTCTCTGCTGTAATCAAGAAGCTGGAGGGGGGTTGATTGTCTCTGCTGTAATCAAGAAGCTGGAGGGGGGTTGATTGTCTCTGAGGTAATCAAGAAGCTAGAGGGGGTTGATTGTCTCTGCTGTAATCAAGAAGCTAGAGTGGATTGAATGTCTCTGCTGTAATCAAGAAGCTAGAGGGGGTTGATTGTCTCTGCTGTAATCAAGAAGCTAGAGTGGATTGAATGTCTCTGCTGTAATCAAGAAGCTGGAGGGGGGTTGATTGTCTCTGCTGTAATCAAGAAGCTGGAGGGGGGTTGATTGTCTCTGAGGTAATCAAGAAGCTAGAGGGGGTTGATTGTCTCTGAGGTAATCAAGAAGCTAGAGGGGGTTGATTGTCTCTGAGGTAATCAAGAAGCTAGAGGGGGGTTGATTGTCTCTGAGGTAATCAAGAAGCTAGAGGGGGTTGATTGTCTCTGAGGTAATCAAGAAGCTAGAGGGGGTTGATTGTCTCTGAGGTAATCAAGAAGCTAGAGGGGGGTTGATTGTCTCTGAGGTAATCAAGAAGCTAGAGGGGGTTGATTGTCTCTGAGGTAATCAAGAAGCTAGAGGGGGGTTGATTGTCTCTGAGGTAATCAAGAAGCTAGAGGGGGTTAATTGTCTCTGCTGTAATCAGGAAGCTGGAGTGGATTGAATGTCTCTGCTGTAATCAAGAAGCTGGAGGGGGGTTGATTGTCTCTGCTGTAATCAGGAAGCTAGAGGGAGTTGATTGTCTCTGCTGTAATCAGGAAGCTGGATCTTTTAAGCTAGACACTTAGCTTGAAAGTTAGCAAACCAAATGCATAGCTGGAGCCCTGAGCTGCATATCATTTATTAGATAGTTAATAACCTTTTACTGCAGCTGTAACTGGACTTTATTTATTACAATAACTCTGATACTAATCAACTGTACAAATAAAGTTCATCAAATGGATTACACTAATGTTTTAGTTCTAAGGGAAATTAAAATAGGCTTACGTTTTTTTCTTGGACTTTGTAGAATTATATAAAACATATCCTTCACTCTAAACAAATAACTATTGTCGTTCATTTTTTAAATTGATATACAGTATTTCCATAAATATTTCTTCATGCAATTAATTCATTACAATAGTTGATGCACTATTTGTCAAGCATTTATTTATCAAACATTTATCAAGCATTTATCATTTATTTATCAAGAATTTATTTATGATATTTTTATCATTTATTTATCAAGCATTTATTTATCAAGCATTTATTTATCAAACATTTATTCATAATTTATTTATGAAGCATCTATTTATCATTTATTTATCAAGCATTTATTTATCAAGCATTTATTTATCAAGCATTTATTTATCAAACATTTATTCATAATTTATTTATGAAGCATCTATTTATCATTTATTTATCAAGCATTTATTTATCATTTATTTATCAAGCATTGATTTAGTATTTATTTATAAAACATTTATTCATAATTTATTTATCAAGCATCTATTTAGCATTTATTTAGCATTTATTTATCAAGCATTTATTTATCAAGCATTTATAAAGCATGTATTTATCAAGCATGTTTTCGCACCTTGCAGGTGGATATGCATCTGATGTGTATACTAAAAGGGATGACCGGCAATGTTCTCTAGCGGGTACTGATATGCTGAAAGGCCAGGCGGTACTAGTGTTAACGGGTACTGATATGCTGAAAGGCCAGGCGGTACTAGTGTTAACGGGTACTGATATACTGAAAGACCAGGCGGTACTAGTGTTAACGGGTACTGATATACTGAAAGACCAGGCGGTACTAGTGTTAACGGGTACTGATATACTGAAAGGCCAGGCGGTACTAGTGTTAACGGGTACTGATATACTGAAAGGCCAGGCGGTACTAGTGTTAACGGGTACTGATATACTGAAAGGCCAGGCGGTACTAGTGTTAACGGGTACTGATATACTGAAAGGCCAGGCGGTACTAGTGTTAACGGGTACTGATATGCTGAAAGGCCATGCGGTACTAGTGTTAACGGGTACTGATATACTGAAAGGCCAGGCGGTACTAGTGTTAACGGGTACTGATATGCTGAAAGGCCAGGCGGTACTAGTGTTAACGGGTACTGATTTACTGAAAGGCCAGGCGGTACTAGTGTTAACGGGTACGGATATACTGAAAGGCCAGGCGGTACTAGTCTTAATCAGCGGTCAAAATCTACATCTGCAAAACCTTCGACAGTTAATCAGAATCCTAGGGTGGCACATTTTCTCCATTGAAGCTGTTTTGTGATATTTTCTGTCTTGTGCTGTGTCTGTGTGAGTCTGTGTGTCTGTGTGTTGACACCGTATGTGATTTCTCCCAGAAAAGAACAATTTACACCTTTCTTCTTCACACCTCACTTGTCTTAACACGACCTGCCTCTGTCTCTCCCTCTTCCTCCCTCTCTGTGTCTTTCTCCCTCTCCACTCTCATTTTGACATTTACATTTTAGTCATTTAGCAGACGCTCTTATCCAGAGCGACTTACAGTAGTGAATGCATACATTTCATACATTTTTTTTGCTTGCCCCCCGTGGGAATCGAACCCACAACCCTGATGTTGCAAACACCATGCTCTACCAACTGAGCTACAGGGAAGGCTCTCCCTCTCTCTTTCTCTCTTTCCCCCTTAACTCTTCTTCCCTCTCTTTCCCCCTCCACTCCACCTCTCTCTCTCTCTCTCTCTCTCTCTCTCTCTCTCTCTCTCTCCACTCTCCCTCCCTCTCTCTCTCTCCCCCTCTTTCTCTCTCTTTCTCTCTTTCCCCCTTCCCTCTCTCTCTCGCTCTCTCTCTCTTTCCCCCCCACTCTTCTTCTTTCTCTTCCTCCCTCCCCCCTCTCTCTCGCTCTCTCTCTCTCTTATCCCATCCACTCTCCCTCCCTGCCTCCCTGTCTCTCTCTCCCTCTTTCTCTCTCTTTCCCCCTCCACTCTCCCTCCCTCCTTCCTTCCCTCTCGCTCTCTCCCTCTTTCTCTCTCTTTCCCTCTTTCCCTCTCCACTCACCCTCCCTCTCTCCCCTCTTCATTTGTCCAACACTGTTTTAACAGGAGGAGGGATTCATTACTCACACGCATGTTTCACACATGTAGAAATGTGTTTTTTTACATATCCCCCCCTCCCTCTCTCCCTGAGACACCCTCAGAGAGTGGAGGCACGGCCAGGGATCATCCATTGTTGACGGCAACCCTGGAGCAATTAGAGCCTTGCTCAACAGCAGATCAGCAGACTTTTCACGTAGTCGGCGTGGGGATTCAATCTAGCAACCTTTCGGTTCGAGAAAGGGAGCAGGAACAGCAGGAGGTTTCTCGCTTTCTGAAGTTTGTGAGCAGATGTGTTCATATGGAGAGAGAGAGAGAGAGAGAGAGAGAGAGAGAGAGAGAGAGAGAGAGAGAGAGAGAGAGAGAGAGAGAGAGAGAGAGAGAGAGAGAGAGAGAGAGAGAGAGAGAGAGAGAGAGAGAGAGAGAGAGAGAGAGAGAGAGAGAGAGAGAGAGAAAGTCATTAAGAGATTCATTATTCAAAGAAATTACAAAATGTCTTCCAAATGTTAAAAACCCAGATGAAAAACTAAAAATATTCATGGACAAAGGAGCAACAGCTCCTCTTGTAGACAAATATGTATTTGCCTGCCATAGCCTGAGGGACATTGAATAGTTACATTTGGTACACCTAGTGTCATAGCCCTAGCAGTCCTAGCTAGCAGGACATAGTATCAGAGCCCTAGCAGTCCTAGCTAGCAGCAGGACATAGTGTCAGAGCCCTAGCAGTCCTAGCTAGCAGGACATAGTGTCAGAGCCCTAGCAGTCCTAGCTAGCAGGACATAGTGTCAGAGCCCTAGCAGTCCTAGCTAGCAGGACATAGTGTCAGAGCCCTAGCAGTCCTAGCTAGCAGGACATAGTGTCAGAGCCCTAGCAGTCCTAGCTAGCAGGACATAGTGTCAGAGCTCTAGCAGTCCTAGCTAGCAGGACATAGTGTCAGAGCCCTAGCAGTCCTAGCTAGCAGGACATAGTGTCAGAGCCCTAGCAGTCCTAGCTAGCAGGACATAGTGTCAGAGCCCTAGCAGTCCTAGCTAGCAGGACATAGTGTCAGAGCCCTAGCAGTCCTAGCTAGCAGGACATAGTGTCAGAGCCCTAGCAGTCCTAGCTAGCAGGACATAGTGTCAGAGCCCTAGCAGTCCTAGCTAGCAGGACATAGTGTCAGAGCCCTAGCAGTCCTAGCTAGCAGGACATAGTGTCAGAGCCCTAGCAGTCCTAGCTAGCAGGACATAGTATCAGAGCCCTAACAGTCCTAGCTAGCAGGACATAGTATCAGAGCCCTAGCAGTCCTAGCTAGCAGGACATAGTGTCAGAGCCCTAGCAGTCCTAGCTAGCAGGACATAGTATCAGAGCCCTAGCAGTCCTAGCTAGCAGGACATAGTGTCAGAGCCCTAGCAGTCCTAGCTAGCAGGACATAGTGTCAGAGCCCTAGCAGTCCTAGCTAGCAGGACATAGTGTCAGAGCCCTAACAGTCCTAGCTAGCAGGACATAGTATCAGAGCCCTAGCAGTCCTAGCTAGCAGGACATAGTGTCAGAGCCCTAGCAGTCCTAGCTAGCAGGACATAGTGTCAGAGCCCTAGCAGTCCTAGCTAGCAGGACATAGTGTCAGAGCCCTAGCAGTCCTAGCTAGCAGGACATAGTGTCAGAGCCCTAGCAGTCCTAGCTAGCAGGACATAGTATCAGAGCCCTAACAGTCCTAGCTAGCAGGACATAGTGTCAGAGCCCTAGCAGTCCTAGCTAGCAGGACATAGTATCAGAGCCCTAACAGTCCTAGCTAGCAGGACATAGTGTCAGAGCCCTAGCAGTCCTAGCTAGCAGGACATAGTATCAGAGCCCTAACAGTCCTAGCTAGCAGCAGTAGAGTACATAGTCTTTTGTGATTTGAATCCAATCACTTACTGTTTCATCTTTTTAATAATAGAAAAAGAAACAAGAAAGAATGGATGCTTTTCCTTTTGATGACTGCTTGAACTCGCCATTTCTCAATTTGCCTTCCCCCTCTGTCCATCCCCCTCTCACTCCTTCTCCCTCTCTCCCCCTCGGCCAGTTAATTGAATTGCTTCTTTGGTCTTTTAATGTAGCGGAAAATAACTGATTGTGTTGATATTGTAACATGCGGTTCACCCTTCTAACCCTCCTCCCCTTTCTCTTCTTCGCCTCCTTTTTGATCTCTCTCTCGTTCTTCTCCTCTCGTAATCATTTTCCACTTTGACCTATACTCACTTTGGCTCCCTTTTCTCTGTCTTGTTGTCTGTCTTGTTGTAGGAGGTGGTGTCTGCCTTGTTGTAGGAGGTGGTGTCTGCCTTGTTGTAAGAGGTGGTGTCTGTCTTGTTGTAGAAGGTGGTGTCTGTCTTGTTGTAGGAGGTGTCTGTCTTGTTGTAAGAGGTGGTGTCTGTCTTGTTGTAGGAGGTGTTGTCTGTCTTGTTGTAGGAAGTGTTGTTTGTCTTGTTGTAAGAGGTGGTGTCTGTCTTGTTGTAGGAGGTGTTGTCTGTCTTGTTGTAGGAGTTATTGTCTGTCTTGTTGTAGGTGTTGTTGTCTGTCTTGTTGTAGGTGTTGTCTGTCTTGTTGTAGGAGATGTTGTTTGTCTTGTTGTAGGAGATGTTGTTTGTCTTGTTGTAGGAGGTGTTGTCTGTCTTGTTGTAGGAGGTGTTTTCTGTCTTGTTGTAGGAGTTATTGTCTGTCTTGTTGTAGGAGGTGTTTTCTGTCTTGTTGTAGGTGTTGTCTGTCTTGTTGTAGGAGATGTTGTTTGTCTTGTTGTAGGAGATGTTGTTTGTCTTGTTGTAGGAGGTGTTTTCTGTCTTGTTGTAGGTGTTGTCTGTCTTGTTGTAGGGGTCGGTGTCTGTCTTGTTGTCGGAGTTGTCTGTCTTGTTGTAGGGGTCGGTGTCTGTCTTGTTGTCGGAGTTGTCTGTCTTGTTGTAGGAGGTGTTGTTTGTCTTGTTGTAGGAGTTGTTGTCTGTCTGTAGGAGGTGGTTGTCTGTCTTGTAGGAGGTGGTGTTTGTCTTGTTGTAGGAGGTGGTGTCTGTCTTGTTGTAGGAGGTGGTGTCTGTCTTGTTGTAGGAGGTGGTGTCTGTCTTGTTGTAGGAGGTGTCTGTCTTGTTGTAGGGGGGTGTTATCTGTCTTGTTGTAGGAGGTGGTGTCTGTCTTGTTGTAGGAGGTGGTGTCTGTCTTGTTGTAGGAGGTGGTGTCTATCTTGTTGTAAGAGGTGGTGTCTGTCTTGTTGTAGAGGTGTTGTCTGTCTTGTTGTAGGAGGTGTCTATCTTGTTGTAAGAGGTGGTGTCTGTCTTGTTGTAGAGGTGTTGTCTGTCTTGTTGTAGGAGGTGGTGTCTGTCTTGTTGTAGGAGGTGTTGTCTGTCTTGTTGTAGGAGGTGTTGTCTGTCTTGTTGTAGGAGGTGGTGTCTGTCTTGTTGTAGGAGGTGGTGTCTATCTTGTTGTAAGAGGTGGTGTCTGTCTTGTTGTAGAGGTGTTGTCTGTCTTGTAGGAGGTGTCTATCTTGTTGTAAGAGGTGGTGTCTGTCTTGTTGTAGAGGTGTTGTCTGTCTTGTTGTAGGAGGTGGTGTCTGTCTTGTTGTAGGAGGTGTTGTCTGTCTTGTTGTAGGAGGTGGTGTCTGTCTTGTTGTAGGAGGTGTTGTCTGTCTTGTTGTAGGAGGTGTCTGTCTTGTTGTAGGAGGTGTCTATCTTGTTGTAAGAGGTGGTGTTTGTCTTGTTGTAGAAGGTGGTGTCTGTCTTGTTGTAAGTGGTGTTGTCTGTCTTGTTGTAGGAGGTGGTGTCTGTCTTGTTGTAGGAGGTGTTGTCTGTCTTGTTGTAGGAGGTGTCGATCTTGTTGTAAGAGGTGGTGTCTGTCTTGTTGTAGGTGTCTATCTTGTTGTAAGAGGTGGTGTCTGTCTTGTTGTAGGAGGTGTCTGTCTTGTTGTAAGAGGTGGTGTCTGTCTTGTTGTAGGAGGTGTTGTCTGTCTTGTTGTAGGAGGTGGTGTCTGCCTTGTTGTAAGAGGTGGTGTCTGTCCTGTTGTAGAAGTGTTGTCTGTCTTGTTGTAGGTGGTGTCTGTCTTGTTGTAGAGGTGTTGTCTGTCTTGTTGTAGGAGGTGTCTGTCTTGTTGTAAGAGGTGGTGTCTGTCTTGTTGTAGGAGGTGGTGTCTGTCTTGTTGTAGGAAGTGTTGTCTGTCTTGTTGTAAGTGGTGTTGTCTGTCTTGTTGTAGGAGGTGGTGTCTGTCTTGTTGTAGGGGGTGTTGTCTGTCTTGTTGTAGGAGGTGGTGTCTGTCTTGTTGTAGGAAGTGTCTGTCTTGTTGTAGGAGGTGGTGTCTGTCTTGTTGTAGGAAGTGTCTGTCTTGTTGTAGGGGGTGTTTTCTGTCTTGTTGTAGGAAGTGTCTGTCTTGTTGTAGGGGGTGTTATCTGTCTTGTTGTAGGAGGTGGTGTCTGTCTTGTTGTAGGAGGTGGTGTCTGTCTTGTTGTAGGAAGTGTCTGTCTTGTTGTAGGAGGTGGTGTCTGTCTTGTTGTAGGAAGTGTCTGTCTTGTTGTAGGGGGTGTTTTCTGTCTTGTTGTAGTAGGCGGTGTCTGTCTTGTTGTAGGAAGTGTCTGTCTTGTTGTAGGAGGTGTTGTCTGTCTTGTTGTAGGAAGTGTCTGTCTTGTTGTAGGAAGTGTCTGTCTTGTTGTAGGAAGTGTCTGTCTTGTTGTAGGGGGTGTTATCTGTCTTGTTGTAGGAAGTGTCTGTCTTGTTGTAGGAGGTGGTGTCTGTCTTGTTGTAGGAAGTGTCTGTCTTGTTGTAGGGGGTGTTATCTGTCTTGTTGTAGGGGGTGTTATCTGTCTTGTTGTAGGAGGTGGTGTCTGTCTTGTTGTAGGGGATGTTATCTGTCTTGTTGTAGGAAGTGTCTGTCTTGTTGTAGGGGGTGTTATCTGTCTTGTTGTAGGGGGTGTTATCTGTCTTGTTGTAGGAGGTGGTGTCTGTCTTGTTGTAGGGGGTGTTATCTGTCTTGTTGTAGGGGGTGTTATCTGTCTTGTTGTAGGGGGTGTTATCTGTCTTGTTGTAGGGGGTGTTATCTGTCTTGTTGTAGGAAGTGTCTGTCTTGTTGTAGGGGGTGTTATCTGTCTTGTTGTAGGGGGTGTTATCTGTCTTGTTGTAGGAAGTGTCTGTCTTGTTGTAGGGGGTGTTATCTGTCTTGTTGTAGGGGGTGTTATCTGTCTTGTAGGAGGTGTTATCTGTCTTGTTGTAGGAAGTGTCTGTCTTGTTGTAGGGGGTGTTATCTGTCTTGTTGTAGGGGGTGTTATCTGTCTTGTTGTAGGAAGTGTCTGTCTTGTTGTAGGGGGTGTTATCTGTCTTGTTGTAGGGGGTGTTATCTGTCTTGTTGTAGGAAGTGGTGTCTGTCTTGTTGTAGGGGGTGTTTTCTGTCTTGTTGTAGGGGGTGTTATCTGTCTTGTTGTAGGGGGTGTTGTCTGTCTTGTTGTAGGAGGTGTTATCTGTCTTGTTGTAGGAGGTGTTATCTGTCTTGTTGTAGGGGGTGTTGTCTGTCTTGTTGTAGGAGGTGTTGTCTGTCTTGTTGTAGGAGGTGTTATCTGTCTTGTTGTAGGGGGTGTTATCTGTCTTGTTGTAGGGGGTGTTATCTGTCTTGTTGTAGGGGGTGTTATCTGTCTTGTTGTAGGGGGTGTTATCTGTCTTGTTGTAGGGGGTGTTATCTGTCTTGTTGTAGGGGGTGTTATCTGTCTTGTTGTAGGGGGTGTTATCTGTCTTTTTGTAGGGGGTGTTATCTGTCTTGTTGTAGGGGGTGTTATCTGTATTGTTGTAGGGGGTGTTATCTGTCTTGTTGTAGGGGGTGTTATCTGTCTTGTTGTAGGGGGTGTTATCTGTCTTGTTGTAGGGGGTGTTATCTGTCTTGTTGTAGGGGGTGTTATCTGTCTTGTTGTAGGGGGTGTTATCTGTCTTGTTGTAGGGGGTGTTATCTGTCTTGTTGTAGGGGGTGGTGTCTTGTTGTAGGAGGTGTTGTTTGTCTTGTTGTAGGGGGTGTTATCTGTCTTGTTGTAGGAGGTGGTGTCTTGTTGTAGGGGGTGTTATCTGTCTTGTTGTAGGAGGTGGTGTCTTGTTGTAGGGGGGTGTTATCTGTCTTGTTGTAGGAGGTGGTGTCTTGTTGTAGGGGGTGTTATCTGTCTTGTTGTAGGAAGTGTCTGTCTTGTTGTAGGGGGTGTTATCTGTCTTGTTGTAGGAGGTGTTATCTGTCTTGTTGTAGGAAGTGTCTGTCTTGTTGTATGGGGTGTTATCTGTCTTGTTGTAGGAAGTGTCTGTCTTGTTGTAGGGGGTGTTATCTGTCTTGTTGTAGGGGGTGGTGTCTTGTTGTAGGAGGTGTTGTCTGTCTTGTTGTAGGAGATGTTGTCTGTCTTGTTGTAGGAGGTGTTATCTGTCTTGTTGTAGGAAGTGTCTGTCTTGTTGTAGGAAGTGTCTGTCTTGTTGTAGGGGGTGTTATCTGTCTTGTTGTAGGAGGTGTTATCTGTCTTGTTGTAGGGGTGTTATCTGTCTTGTTGTAGGGGGTGTTATCTGTCTTGTTGTAGGGGGTGTTATCTGTCTTGTTGTAGGAAGTGTCTGTCTTGTTGTAGGAAGTGTTGTCTGTCTTGTTGTAGGAGGTGGTGTTTTATCTTGTTGTAGGAAGTGTTGTCTGTCTTGTTGTAGGAGGTGGTGTTTTATCTTGTTGTAAGAGGTGGTGTCTTGTTGTAGGGGGTGTTATCTGTATTGTTGTAGGAAGTGTCTGTCTTGTTGTAGGAAGTGGTGTCTGTCTTGTTGTAGGAGGTGGTGTTTTATCTTGTTGTAAGAGGTGGTGTCTTGTTGTAGGGGGTGTTATCTGTATTGTTGTAGGAAGTGTTGTCTGTATTGTTGTAGGAGGTGGTGTTTTATCTTGTTGTAGGAAGTGTTGTCTGTCTTGTTGTAGGAGGTGGTGTTTTATCTTGTTGTAGGAGGTGGTGTCTTGTTGTAGGGGGTGTTATCTGTATTGTTGTAGGAAGTGTTGTCTGTCTTGTTGTAGGAGGTGGTGTTTTATCTTGTTGTAGGAGGTGGTGTCTTGTTGTAGGAGGTGGTGTTTTATCTTGTTGTAGGAAGTGTTGTCTGTCTTGTTGTAGGAGGTGGTGTTTTATCTTGTTGTAGGAAGTGTTGTCTGTCTTGTTGTAGGAGGTGGTGTCTTGTTGTAGGAAGTGTTGTCTGTCTTGTTGTAGGAGGTGGTGTTTTATCTTGTTGTAGGAAGTGTTGTCTGTCTTGTTGTAGGAGGAAGTGTCTGTCTTGTTGTAGGAGGTGGTGTTTTATCTTGTTGTAGGAAGTGTTGTCTGTCTTGTTGTAGGAGGAAGTGTCTGTCTTGTTGTAGGAGGTGGTGTTTTATCTTGTTGTAGGAGGTGGTGTTTTATCTTGTTGTAGGAAGTGTTGTCTGTCTTGTTGTAGAAGGAAGTGTCTGTCTTGTTGTAGGAGGTGGTGTTTTATCTTGTTGTAGGAGGTGGTGTTTTATCTTGTTGTAGGAGGTGTTATCTGTATTGTTGTAGGAGGTGTTATCTGTATTGTTGTAGGAGGTGTTATCTGTCTTGTTGTAGGAAGTGTTGTCTGTCTTGTTGTAGGGGGTGTTATCTGTCTTGTTGTAGGGGGTGTTATCTGTCTTGTTGTAGGAGGTGGTGTCTGTCTTGTTGTAGGGGGTGTTGTCTGTCTTGTTGTAGGGGGTGTTATCTGTCTTGTTGTAGGGGGTGTTGTCTGTCTTGTTGTAGGAGGTGTTATCTGTCTTGTTGTAGGAGGTGTTATCTGTCTTGTTGTAGGGGGTGTTGTCTGTCTTGTTGTAGGGGGTGTTGTCTGTCTTGTTGTAGGAGGTGTTATCTGTCTTGTTGTAGGGGGTGTTATCTGTCTTGTTGTAGGGGGTGTTATCTGTCTTGTTGTAGGGGGTGTTATCTGTCTTGTTGTAGGGGGTGTTATCTGTCTTGTTGTAGGGGGTGTTATCTGTCTTGTTGTAGGCGGTGTTATCTGTCTTGTTGTAGGGGGTGTTATCTGTCTTGTTGTAGGGGTGTTATCTGTCTTTTTGTAGGGGGTGTTATCTGTCTTGTTGTAGGGGGTGTTATCTGTCTTGTTGTAGGGGTGTTATCTGTCTTGTTGTAGGGGGTGTTATCTGTCTTGTTGTAGGGGGTGTTATCTGTCTTGTTGTAGGGGTGTTATCTGTCTTGTTGTAGGGGGTGTTATCTGTCTTGTTGTAGGGGGTGTTATCTGTCTTGTTGTAGGGGGTGTTATCTGTCTTGTTGTAGGGGGTGGTTCTGTCTTGTTGTAGGGGGTGTTATCTGTCTTGTTGTAGGGGGTGTTATCTGTCTTGTTGTAGGGGTGTTTCTGTCTTGTTGTAGGGGGTGTTATCTGTCTTGTTGTAGGAGGTGTTATCTGTCTTGTTGTAGGGGGTGTTATCTGTCTTGTTGTAGGAGGTGGTATCTGTCTTGTTGTAGGGGGTGTTATCTGTCTTGTTGTAGGAAGTGTTGTCTGTCTTGTTGTAGGGGGTGTTATCTGTCTTGTTGTAGGGGTGTTATCTGTCTTGTTGTAGGAAGTGTTGTCTGTCTTGTTGTAGGGGGTGTTATCTGTCTTGTTGTAGGGAGTGTTTCTGTCTTGTTGTAGGGGGTGTTATCTGTCTTGTTGTAGGGGGTGTTATCTGTCTTGTTGTAGGAGGTGTTGTCTGTCTTGTTGTAGGGGATGTTGTCTGTCTTGTTGTAGGGGGTGTTATCTGTCTTGTTGTAGGAAGTGTTATCTGTCTTGTTGTAGGAAGTGTTTCTGTCTTGTTGTAGGGGGTGTTATCTGTCTTGTTGTAGGGGTGTTATCTGTCTTGTTGTAGGGGTGTTATCTGTCTTGTTGTAGGGGGTGTTATCTGTCTTGTTGTAGGGGGTGTTATCTGTCTTGTTGTAGGAAGTGTTTCTGTCTTGTTGTAGGGAGTGTTATCTGTCTTGTTGTAGGGGTGGTGTTATCTGTCTTGTTGTAGGGAGTGTTATCTGTCTTGTTGTAGGGGTGTTATCTTTTGTAATGTCTTGTTGTAGGGGGTGTTATCTGTCTTGTTGTAGGGAGTGTTTCTGTCTTGTTGTAGGAAGTGTTATCTGTCTTGTTGTAGGGGTGTTTCTATCTTGTTGTAGGGGTGTTATCTGTCTTGTTGTAGGGGGTGTTATCTGTCTTGTTGTAGGAAGTGTTATCTGTCTTGTTGTAGGGGGTGTTTCTATCTGTGTTGTAGGGAGTGTTATCTGTCTTGTTGTAGGAGGTGGTGTTTTATCTGTTTGTTGTAGGGGTGTTATCTGTCTTGTTGTAGGGGGTGTTATCTGTATTGTTGTAGGGAGTGTTATCTGTCTTGTTGTAGGGTGGTGTTATCTATCTTGTTGTAGGGGGTGTTATCTGTCTTGTTGTAGGGGGTGTTTTATCTTGTTGTAGGGAGTGTTATCTGTCTTGTTGTAGGGGGTGTTATTATCTTGTTGTAGGGAGTGTTATCTGTCTTGTTGTAGGAGGTGGTGTCTTGTTGTAGGAAGTGTTGTCTGTCTTGTTGTAGGGGTGGTGTTATCTATCTTGTTGTAGGAAGTGTTGTCTGTCTTGTTGTAGGGGAGTGTTATCTGTCTTGTTGTAGGAGGTGGTGTTTCTTGTTGTAGGAGGTGTTGTCTGTCTTGTTGTAGGGGTGTTATCTGTCTTGTTGTAGGAGGTGGTGTTTATCTTGTTGTAGGAGGTGGTGTTTCTATCTTGTTGTAGGAAGTGTTGTCTGTCTTGTTGTAGGAGGAAGTGTCTGTCTTGTTGTAGGAGGTGGTGTTTTATCTTGTTGTAGGAGGTGGTGTTTTATCTTGTTGTAGGAGGTGTTATCTGTATTGTTGTAGGAGGTGTTATCTGTATTGTTGTAGGAGGTGTTATCTGTCTTGTTGTAGGAAGTGTTGTCTGTCTTGTTGTAGGGGGTGTTATCTGTCTTGTTGTAGGGGGTGTTATCTGTCTTGTTGTAGGGGGTGTTATCTGTCTTGTTGTAGGGGGTGTTATCTGTCTTGTTGTAGGGGGGTGTTATCTGTCTTGTTGTAGGAGGTGTTGTCTGTCTTGTTGTAGGAGGTGTTATCTGTCTTGTTGTAGGGGTGTTATCTGTCTTGTTGTAGGAGGTGTTATCTGTCTTGTTGTAGGGGTGTTATCTGTATGTTGTAGGGTGGTGTTATCTGTCTTGTTGTAGGAGGTGTTATCTGTCTTGTTGTAGGGGTGTTATCTGTATTGTTGTAGGGGTGTTATCTGTCTTGTTGTAGGAGGTGTTGTCTGTCTTGTTGTAGGAGGTGTTATCCGTCTTGTTGTAAGGGGTGTTATCTGTCTTGTTGTAGGTGTTCTATCTTGTTGTAGGAGGTGTTGTCTGTCTTGTTGTAGGAGGTGTTATCTGTCTTGTTGTAGGAGGTGGTGTCTGTCTTGTTGTAGGAGGTGTTGTCTGTCTTGTTGTAGGGAGGTGGTGTCTGCCTTGTTGTAGGAGGTGTTGTCTGTCCTGTTGTAGGGGTGTTGTCTGTCTTGTTGTAGGTGGTGTTATCTGTCTTGTTGTAGGAGGTGTTGTCTGTCTTGTTGTAGGAGGTGTGTATCTGTCTTGTTGTAGGGGTGTTATCTGTCTTGTTGTAGGGGGTGGTATCTGTCTTGTTGTAGGAGGTGTTGTCTGTCTTGTTGTAAGGTGGTGTTGTCTGTCTTGTTGTAGGAGGTGGTGTCTGTCTTGTTGTAGGGGGTGTTATCTGTCTTGTTGTAGGAGGTGGTGTCTGTCTTGTTGTAGGAAGTGTTCTGTCTTGTTGTAGGAGGTGGTGTCTGTCTTGTTGTAGGAAGTGTCTGTCTTGTTGTAGGGGGTGTTATCTGTCTTGTTGTAGGAAGTGTTGTCTGTCTTGTTGTAGGGGGTGTTATCTGTCTTGTTGTAGGAGGTGGTGTCTGTCTTGTTGTAGGAGGTGTTGTCTGTCTTGTTGTAGGGAGTGTTATCTGTCTTGTTGTAGGAGGTGGTGTCTGTTTGTTGTAGGAAGTGTTATCTGTCTTGTTGTAGGGGGTGTTTTCTGTCTTGTTGTAGGAGGTGGTGTCTGTCTTGTTGTAGGAAGTGTTCTGTCTTGTTGTAGGAGGTGTTATCTGTCTTGTTGTAGGAGGTGTTATCTGTCTTGTTGTAGGAAGTGTTGTCTGTCTTGTTGTAGGAAGTGTTATCTGTCTTGTTGTAGGGGGTGTTATCTGTCTTGTTGTAGGGAAGTGGTGTCTGTCTTGTTGTAGGAGGTGTTGTCTGTCTTGTTGTAGGAGGTGTTATCTGTCTTGTTGTAGGGGGTGTTGTCTGTCTTGTTGTAGGGGGTGTTATCTGTCTTGTTGTAGGGGGTGTTATCTGTCTTGTTGTAGGGGGTGTTATCTGTCTTGTTGTAGGGGTGTTGTCTGTCTTGTTGTAGGGGGTGTTATCTGTCTTGTTGTAGGGGGTGTTATCTGTCTTGTTGTAGGGGGTGTTATCTGTCTTGTTGTAGGGGGTGTTATCTGTCTTGTTGTAGGGGGTGTTATCTGTCTTGTTGTAGGGGGTGTTATCTGTCTTGTTGTAGGGGGTGTTATCTGTCTTGTTGTAGGGGGTGTTATCTGTCTTGTTGTAGGGGGTGTTATCTGTCTTGTTGTAGGGGGTGTTATCTGTCTTGTTGTAGGGGGTGTTATCTGTCTTGTTGTAGGGGTGTTATCTGTCTTGTTGTAGGGGGTGTTGTCTGTCTTGTTGTAGGGGGTGTTATCTGTCTTGTTGTAGGTTCTTTGTAGGGGGTGTTATCTGTCTTGTTGTAGGGGTGTTATCTGTCTTGTTGTAGGGGGTGTTATCTGTCTTGTTGTAGGGGTGTTATCTGTCTTGTTGTAGGGGGTGTTATCTGTCTTGTTGTAGGGGGTGTTATCTGTCTTGTTGTAGGGGGTGTTATCTGTCTTGTTGTAGGGGGTGTTATCTGTCTTGTTGTAGGGGGTGTTATCTGTCTTGTTGTAGGGGGTGTTATCTGTCTTGTTGTAGGGGGTGTTATCTGTCTTGTTGTAGGGGGTGTTATCTGTCTTGTTGTAGGGGGTGGTGTCTTGTTGTAGGAGGTGTTGTTTGTCTTGTTGTAGGGGGTGTTATCTGTCTTGTTGTAGGAGGTGGTGTCTTGTTGTAGGGGGTGTTATCTGTCTTGTTGTAGGAGGTGGTGTCTTGTTGTAGGGGGTGTTATCTGTCTTGTTGTAGGAGGTGGTCTGTCTTGTTGTAGGGGGGTGTTATCTGTCTTGTTGTAGGAAGTGTCTGTCTTGTTGTAGGGGGTGTTATCTGTCTTGTTGTAGGAGGTGTTATCTGTCTTGTTGTAGGAAGTGTCTGTCTTGTTGTATGGGGTGTTATCTGTCTTGTTGTAGGAAGTGTCTGTCTTGTTGTAGGGGGTGTTATCTGTCTTGTTGTAGGGGGTGGTGTCTTGTTGTAGGAGGTGTTGTCTGTCTTGTTGTAGGAGATGTTGTCTGTCTTGTTGTAGGAGGTGTTATCTGTCTTGTTGTAGGAAGTGTCTGTCTTGTTGTAGGAAGTGTCTGTCTTGTTGTAGGGGGTGTTATCTGTCTTGTTGTAGGAGGTGTTATCTGTCTTGTTGTAGGGGTGTTATCTGTCTTGTTGTAGGGGGTGTTATCTGTCTTGTTGTAGGGGTGTTATCTGTCTTGTTGTAGGAAGTGTCTGTCTTGTTGTAGGAAGTGTTGTCTGTCTTGTTGTAGGAGGTGGTGTTTTATCTTGTTGTAGGAAGTGTTGTCTGTCTTGTTGTAGGAGGTGGTGTTTTATCTTGTTGTAAGAGGTGGTGTCTTGTTGTAGGGGGTGTTATCTGTATTGTTGTAGGAAGTGTCTGTCTTGTTGTAGGAAGTGGTGTCTGTCTTGTTGTAGGAGGTGGTGTTTTATCTTGTTGTAAGAGGTGGTGTCTTGTTGTAGGGGGTGTTATCTGTATTGTTGTAGGAAGTGTTGTCTGTATTGTTGTAGGAGGTGGTGTTTTATCTTGTTGTAGGAAGTGTTGTCTGTCTTGTTGTAGGAGGTGGTGTTTTATCTTGTTGTAGGAGGTGGTGTCTTGTTGTAGGGGGTGTTATCTGTATTGTTGTAGGAAGTGTTGTCTGTCTTGTTGTAGGAGGTGGTGTTTTATCTTGTTGTAGGAGGTGGTGTCTTGTTGTAGGAGGTGGTGTTTTATCTTGTTGTAGGAAGTGTTGTCTGTCTTGTTGTAGGAGGTGGTGTTTTATCTTGTTGTAGGAAGTGTTGTCTGTCTTGTTGTAGGAGGTGGTGTCTTGTTGTAGGAAGTGTTGTCTGTCTTGTTGTAGGAGGTGGTGTTTTATCTTGTTGTAGGAAGTGTTGTCTGTCTTGTTGTAGGAGGAAGTGTCTGTCTTGTTGTAGGAGGTGGTGTTTTATCTTGTTGTAGGAAGTGTTGTCTGTCTTGTTGTAGGAGGAAGTGTCTGTCTTGTTGTAGGAGGTGGTGTTTTATCTTGTTGTAGGAGGTGGTGTTTTATCTTGTTGTAGGAAGTGTTGTCTGTCTTGTTGTAGAAGGAAGTGTCTGTCTTGTTGTAGGAGGTGGTGTTTTATCTTGTTGTAGGAGGTGGTGTTTTATCTTGTTGTAGGAGGTGTTATCTGTATTGTTGTAGGAGGTGTTATCTGTATTGTTGTAGGAGGTGTTATCTGTCTTGTTGTAGGAAGTGTTGTCTGTCTTGTTGTAGGGGGTGTTATCTGTCTTGTTGTAGGGGGTGTTATCTGTCTTGTTGTAGGAAGTGGTGTCTGTCTTGTTGTAGGGGGTGTTTTCTGTCTTGTTGTAGGGGGTGTTATCTGTCTTGTTGTAGGGGGTGTTGTCTGTCTTGTTGTAGGAGGTGTTATCTGTCTTGTTGTAGGAGGTGTTATCTGTCTTGTTGTAGGGGGTGTTGTCTGTCTTGTTGTAGGGGGTGTTGTCTGTCTTGTTGTAGGAGGTGTTATCTGTCTTGTTGTAGGGGGTGTTATCTGTCTTGTTGTAGGGGGTGTTATCTGTCTTGTTGTAGGGGTGTTATCTGTCTTGTTGTAGGGGGTGTTATCTGTCTTGTTGTAGGGGGTGTTATCTGTCTTGTTGTAGGGGGTGTTATCTGTCTTGTTGTAGGCGGTGTTATCTGTCTTGTTGTAGGGGGTGTTATCTGTCTTGTTGTAGGGGGTGTTATCTGTCTTTTTGTAGGGGGTGTTATCTGTCTTGTTGTAAGGGGTGTTATCTGTCTTGTTGTAGGGGGTGTTATCTGTCTTGTTGTAGGGGGTGTTATCTGTATTGTTGTAGGGGTTGTTATCTGTCTTGTTGTAGGGGGTGTTATCTGTCTTGTTGTAGGGGGTGTTATCTGTCTTGTTGTAGGGGGTGTTATCTGTCTTGTTGTAGGGGGTGTTATCTGTCTTGTTGTAGGGGGTGTTATCTGTCTTGTTGTAGGGGGTGTTATCTGTCTTGTTGTAGGGGTGTTATCTGTCTTGTTGTAGGGGGTGTTATCTGTCTTGTTGTAGGGGGTGTTATCTGTCTTGTTGTAGGGGGTGTTATCTGTCTTGTTGTAGGGGTGTGTTTGTTGTAGGGGGTGTTATCTGTCTTGTTGTAGGAAGTGTTATCTGTCTTGTTGTAGGAGGTGTTATCTGTCTTGTTGTAGGAGGTGTTATCTGTCTTGTTGTAGGAAGTGTTGTCTGTCTTGTTGTAGGGGGTGTTATCTGTCTTGTTGTAGGGAGTGTTATCTGTCTTGTTGTAGGGAGTGTTGTCTGTCTTGTTGTAGGGGGTGTTATCTGTCTTGTTGTAGGGGGTGTTATCTGTCTTGTTGTAGGGGGTGTTGTCTGTCTTGTTGTAGGAGGTGTTATCTGTCTTGTTGTAGGAGGTGTTATCTGTCTTGTTGTAGGGGTGTTGTCTGTCTTGTTGTAGAGGGTGTTATCTGTATTGTTGTAGGGGGTGTTATCTGTCTTGTTGTAGGGGGTGTTATCTGTATTGTTGTAGGGGGTGTTATCTGTCTTGTTGTAGAGGGTGTTATCTGTATTGTTGTAGGTGGTGTTATCTGTCTTGTTGTAGGGGGTGTTATCTGTCTTGTTGTAGGGGGTATTGTCTTGTTGTAGGAGGTGTTGTCTGTCTTGTTGTAAGGGGTGTTATCTGTCTTGTTGTAGGAGGTGGTGTCTTGTTGTAGGGGGTGTTATCTGTCTTGTTGTAGGAGGTGGTGTCTTGTTGTAGGAGGTGTTGTCTGTCTTGTTGTAGGGGGTGTTATCTGTCTTGTTGTAGGGGGTGGTGTCTTGTTGTAGGAGGTGTTGTCTGTCTTGTTGTAGGGGGTGTTATCTGTCTTGTTGTAGGAGGTGGTGTATTGTTGTAGGAGGAAGTGTCTGTCTTGTTGTAGGAGGTGGTGTTTTATCTTGTTGTAGGAGGTGGTGTTTTATCTTGTTGTAGGAGGTGTTATCTGTATTGTTGTAGGAGGTGTTATCTGTATTGTTGTAGGAGGTGTTATCTGTCTTGTTGTAGGAAGTGTTGTCTGTCTTGTTGTAGGGGGTGTTATCTGTCTTGTTGTAGGGGGTGTTATCTGTCTTGTTGTAGGGGGTGTTATCTGTCTTGTTGTAGGGGGTGTTATCTGTCTTGTTGTAGGGGGTGTTATCTGTCTTGTTGTAGGGGGTGTTATCTGTCTTGTTGTAGGGGGTGTTATCTGTATTGTTGTAGGGGGTGTTATCTGTCTTGTTGTAGGGGGTGTTATCTGTATTGTTGTAGGGGGTGTTATCTGTATTGTTGTAGGGGGTGTTATCTGTCTTGTTGTAGGGGGTGTTATCTGTCTTGTTGTAGGGGGTGTTATCTGTATTGTTGTAGGGGGGTGTTATCTGTCTTGTTGTAGAGGGTGTTATCTGTATTGTTGTAGGGGGTGTTATCCGTCTTGTTGTAGGGGGTGTTATCTGTCTTGTTGTAGGGGGTATTGTCTTGTTGTAGGAGGTGTTGTCTGTCTTGTTGTAAGGGGTGTTATCTGTCTTGTTGTAGGAGGTGGTGTCTTGTTGTAGGGGGTGTTATCTGTCTTGTTGTAGGAGGTGGTGTCTTGTTGTAGGAGGTGTTGTCTGTCTTGTTGTAGGGGGTGTTATCTGTCTTGTTGTAGGGGGTGGTGTCTTGTTGTAGGAGGTGTTGTCTGTCTTGTTGTAGGGGGTGTTATCTGTCTTGTTGTAGGAGGTGGTGTATTGTTGTAGGAGGAAGTGTCTGTCTTGTTGTAGGAGGTGGTGTTTTATCTTGTTGTAGGAGGTGGTGTTTTATCTTGTTGTAGGAGGTGTTATCTGTATTGTTGTAGGAGGTGTTATCTGTATTGTTGTAGGAGGTGTTATCTGTCTTGTTGTAGGAAGTGTTGTCTGTCTTGTTGTAGGGGGTGTTATCTGTCTTGTTGTAGGGGGTGTTATCTGTCTTGTTGTAGGAAGTGGTGTCTGTCTTGTTGTAGGGGGTGTTTTCTGTCTTGTTGTAGGGGGTGTTATCTATCTTGTTGTAGGGGGTGTTGTCTGTCTTGTTGTTGGAGGTGTTATCTGTCTTGTTGTAGGAGGTGTTATCTGTCTTGTTGTAGGGGGTGTTGTCTGTCTTGTTGTAGGGGGTGTTGTCTGTCTTGTTGTAGGAGGTGTTATCTGTCTTGTTGTAGGGGGTGTTATCTGTCTTGTTGTAGGGGGTGTTATCTGTCTTGTTGTAGGGGTGTTATCTGTCTTGTTGTAGGGGGTGTTATCTGTCTTGTTGTAGGGGGTGTTATCTGTCTTGTTGTAGGGGGTGTTATCTGTCTTGTTGTAGGCGGTGTTATCTGTCTTGTTGTAGGGGGTGTTATCTGTCTTGTTGTAGGGGGTGTTATCTGTCTTTTTGTAGGGGGTGTTGTCTGTCTTGTTGTAAGGGGTGTTATCTGTATTGTTGTAGGGGGTGTTATCTGTCTTGTTGTAGGGGGTGTTATCTGTATTGTTGTAGGGGTTGTTATCTGTCTTGTTGTAGGGGGTGTTATCTGTCTTGTTGTAGGGGGTGTTATCTGTCTTGTTGTAGGGGGTGTTATCTGTCTTGTTGTAGGGGGTGTTATCTGTCTTGTTGTAGGGGGTGTTATCTGTCTTGTTGTAGGGGGTGTTATCTGTCTTGTTGTAGGGGGTGTTATCTGTCTTGTTGTAGGGGGTGTTATCTGTCTTGTTGTAGGGGGTGTTATCTGTCTTGTTGTAGGGGGTGTTATCTGTCTTGTTGTAGGGGGGTGTTATCTGTATTGTTGTAGGGGGTGTTATCTGTCTTGTTGTAGGGGGTGTTATCTGTCTTGTTGTAGGGGGGTGTTATCTGTCTTGTTGTAGGGGGTGTTATCTGTCTTGTTGTAGGGGGTGTTATCTGTCTTGTTGTAGGGGTGTTATCTGTCTTGTTGTAGGAGGTGTTATCTGTCTTGTTGTAGGGGGTGTTATCTGTCTTGTTGTAGGGGGTTATCTGTCTTGTTGTAGGAGGTGTTGTCTGTCTTGTTGTAAGGGGTGTTATCTGTCTTGTTGTAGGAGGTGGTCGTCTTGTTGTAGGGGTGTTATCTGTCTTGTTGTAGGAGGTGGTGTCTTGTTGTAGGAGGTGTTGTCTGTCTTGTTGTAGGGGGTGTTATCTGTCTTGTTGTAGGGGGTGGTATTGTCTTGTTGTAGGAGGTGTTGTCTGTCTTGTTGTAGGGGGTGTTATCTGTCTTGTTGTAGGGGGTGTTATCTGTCTTGTTGTAGGAGGTGGTGTCTTGTTGTAGGGGGTGTTATCTGTCTTGTTGTAGGAGGTGGTGTCTTGTTGTAGGGGGTGTTATCTGTCTTGTTGTAGGAGGTGGTGTCTTGTTGTAGGGGGTGTTATCTGTCTTGTTGTAGGAAGTGTCTGTCTTGTTGTAGGGGGTGTTATCTGTCTTGTTGTAGGAGGTGTTATCTGTCTTGTTGTAGGAAGTGTCTGTCTTGTTGTATGGGGTGTTATCTGTCTTGTTGTAGGAAGTGTCTGTCTTGTTGTAGGGGGTGTTATCTGTCTTGTTGTAGGGGGTGGTGTCTTGTTGTAGGAGGTGTTGTCTGTCTTGTTGTAGGAGATGTTGTCTGTCTTGTTGTAGGAGGTGTTATCTGTCTTGTTGTAGGAAGTGTCTGTCTTGTTGTAGGAAGTGTCTGTCTTGTTGTAGGGGGTGTTATCTGTCTTGTTGTAGGAGGTGTTATCTGTCTTGTTGTAGGGGTGTTATCTGTCTTGTTGTAGGGGGTGTTATCTGTCTTGTTGTAGGGGGTGTTATCTGTCTTGTTGTAGGAAGTGTCTGTCTTGTTGTAGGAAGTGTTGTCTGTCTTGTTGTAGGAGGTGGTGTTTTATCTTGTTGTAGGAAGTGTTGTCTGTCTTGTTGTAGGAGGTGGTGTTTTATCTTGTTGTAAGAGGTGGTGTCTTGTTGTAGGGGGTGTTATCTGTATTGTTGTAGGAAGTGTCTGTCTTGTTGTAGGAAGTGGTGTCTGTCTTGTTGTAGGAGGTGGTGTTTTATCTTGTTGTAAGAGGTGGTGTCTTGTTGTAGGGGGTGTTATCTGTATTGTTGTAGGAAGTGTTGTCTGTCTTGTTGTAGGAGGTGGTGTTTTATCTTGTTGTAGGAAGTGTTGTCTGTCTTGTTGTAGGAGGTGGTGTCTTATCTTGTTGTAGGAGGTGGTGTTTTCTTGTTGTAGGGGGGTGGTGTTTTATCTGTATTGTTGTAGGAAGTGTTTTCTGTCTTGTTGTAGGAGGTGGTGTCTTGTTGTAGGAAGTGTTGTCTGTCTTGTTGTAGGAGGTGGTGTTTTATCTTGTTGTAGGAGGTGGTGTTTTATCTTGTTGTAGGAGGTGTTATCTGTATTGTTGTAGGAGGTGTTATCTGTATTGTTGTAGGAGGTGTTATCTGTCTTGTTGTAGGAAGTGTTGTCTGTCTTGTTGTAGGGGGGTGTTATCTGTCTTGTTGTAGGGGGTGTTATCTGTCTTGTTGTAGGAAGTGGTGTCTGTCTTGTTGTAGGGGGTGTTTTCTGTCTTGTTGTAGGGGGTGTTATCTATCTTGTTGTAGGGGGTGTTGTCTGTCTTGTTGTTGGAGGTGTTATCTGTCTTGTTGTAGGAGGTGTTATCTGTCTTGTTGTAGGGGGTGTTGTCTGTCTTGTTGTAGGGGGTGTTGTCTGTCTTGTTGTAGGAGGTGTTATCTGTCTTGTTGTAGGGGGTGTTATCTGTCTTGTTGTAGGGGTGTTATCTGTCTTGTTGTAGGGGGTGTTATCTGTCTTGTTGTAGGGGGTGTTATCTGTCTTGTTGTAGGGGGTGTTATCTGTCTTGTTGTAGGGGGTGTTATCTGTCTTGTTGTAGGCGGTGTTATCTGTCTTGTTGTAGGGGGTGTTATCTGTCTTGTTGTAGGGGGTGTTATCTGTCTTTTTGTAGGGGGTGTTGTCTGTCTTGTTGTAAGGGGTGTTATCTGTATTGTTGTAGGGGGTGGTATCTGTCTTGTTGTAGGGGGTGTTATCTGTATTGTTGTAGGGGTTGTTATCTGTCTTGTTGTAGGGGGTGTTATCTGTCTTGTTGTAGGGGGTGTTATCTGTCTTGTTGTAGGGGGTGTTATCTGTCTTGTTGTAGGGGGTGTTATCTGTCTTGTTGTAGGGGGTGTTATCTGTCTTGTTGTAGGGGGTGTTATCTGTCTTGTTGTAGGGGGTGTTATCTGTCTTGTTGTAGGGGTGTTATCTGTCTTGTTGTAGGGGGTGTTATCTGTATTGTTGTAGGGGGTGTTATCTGTCTTGTTGTAGGGGGTGTTATCTGTCTTGTTGTAGGGGGTGTTATCTGTATTGTTGTAGGGGGTGTTATCTGTCTTGTTGTAGAGGGTGTTGTCTGTCTTGTTGTAGGGGGTGTTATCTGTCTTGTTGTAGGGGGTGTTATCTGTCTTGTTGTAGGGGGTTATCTGTCTTGTTGTAGGAGGTGTTGTCTGTCTTGTTGTAAGGGGGTGTTATCTGTCTTGTTGTAGGAGGTGGTATGTCTTGTTGTAGGGGGTGTTATCTGTCTTGTTGTAGGAGGTGGTGTCTTGTTGTAGGAGGTGTTGTCTGTCTTGTTGTAGGGGGTGTTATCTGTCTTGTTGTAGGGGGTGGTTCGTCTTGTTGTAGGAGGTGTTGTCTGTCTTGTTGTAGGGGGTGTTGTCTGTCTTGTTGTAGGGGGTGTTATCTGTCTTGTTGTAGGAGGTGTGTGTCTTGTTGTAGGGGGTGTTATCTGTCTTGTTGTAGGAGGTGGTGTCTTGTTGTAGGGGGTGTTATCTGTCTTGTTGTAGGAGGTGGTGTCTTGTTGTAGGGGTGTTATCTGTCTTGTTGTAGGAAGTGTTATCTGTCTTGTTGTAGGGGGTGTTATCTGTCTTGTTGTAGGAGGTGTTATCTGTCTTGTTGTAGGAAGTGTACTGTCTTGTTGTAGGGGGTGTTATCGTCTTGTTGTAGGAAGTGTCTGTCTTGTTGTAGGGGTGTTATCTGTCTTGTTGTAGGGGGTGGTGTTTGTCTTGTTGTAGGAGGTGTTGTCTGTCTTGTTGTAGGAGATGTTGTCTGTCTTGTTGTAGGAGGTGTTATCTGTCTTGTTGTAGGAAGTGTTTCTGTCTTGTTGTAGGAAGTGTTTCTGTCTTGTTGTAGGGGGTGTTATCTGTCTTGTTGTAGGGGGTGTTATCTGTCTTGTTGTAGGGGTGTTATCTGTCTTGTTGTAGGGGGTGTTATCTGTCTTGTTGTAGGGGGTGTTATCTGTCTTGTTGTAGGGAGTGTTTCTGTCTTGTTGTAGGAAGTGTTGTCTGTCTTGTTGTAGGAGGTGGTGTTTTATCTTGTTGTAGGAAGTGTTGTCTGTCTTGTTGTAGGAGGTGGTGTTTTATCTTGTTGTAAGAGGTGTTGTCTTGTTGTAGGGGGTGTTATCTGTCTTGTTGTAGGAAGTGTCTGTCTTGTTGTAGGAGGTGTTGTCTGTCTTGTTGTAGGAGGTGGTGTTATCTATCTTGTTGTAGGAGGTGGTGTCTTGTTGTAGGGGGTGTTATCTGTCTTGTTGTAGGAAGTGTTGTCTGTATTGTTGTAGGAGGTGGTGTTCTTGTTGTAGGAAGTGTTGTCTGTCTTGTTGTAGGGTGGTGTTTCTATCTTGTTGTAGGAGGTGGTGTCTTGTTGTAGGAGGTGTTGTCTGTCTTGTTGTAGGAAGTGTTTTCTGTCTTGTTGTAGGAGGTGGTGTCTTGTTGTAGGAAGTGTTGTCTGTCTTGTTGTAGGAGGTGGTGTTTTATCTTGTTGTAGGAGGTGGTGTTTTATCTTGTTGTAGGAGGTGTTATCTGTATTGTTGTAGGAGGTGTTATCTGTATTGTTGTAGGAGGTGTTATCTGTCTTGTTGTAGGAAGTGTTGTCTGTCTTGTTGTAGGGGGTGTTATCTGTCTTGTTGTAGGGGGTGTTATCTGTCTTGTTGTAGGAAGTGGTGTCTGTCTTGTTGTAGGGGGTGTTTTCTGTCTTGTTGTAGGGGGTGTTATCTATCTTGTTGTAGGGGGTGTTGTCTGTCTTGTTGTTGGAGGTGTTATCTGTCTTGTTGTAGGAGGTGTTATCTGTCTTGTTGTAGGGGGTGTTGTCTGTCTTGTTGTAGGGGGTGTTGTCTGTCTTGTTGTAGGAGGTGTTATCTGTCTTGTTGTAGGGGGTGTTATCTGTCTTGTTGTAGGGGGTGTTATCTGTCTTGTTGTAGGGGGTGTTATCTGTCTTGTTGTAGGGGGTGTTATCTGTCTTGTTGTAGGGGTGTTATCTGTCTTGTTGTAGGGGTGTTATCTGTCTTGTTGTAGGCGGTGTTATCTGTCTTGTTGTAGGGGGTGTTATCTGTCTTGTTGTAGGGGGTGTTATCTGTCTTTTTGTAGGGGGTGTTGTCTGTCTTGTTGTAAGGGGTGTTATCTGTATTGTTGTAGGGGGTGTTATCTGTCTTGTTGTAGGGGGTGTTATCTGTATTGTTGTAGGGGTTGTTATCTGTCTTGTTGTAGGGGGTGTTATCTGTCTTGTTGTAGGGGGTGTTATCTGTCTTGTTGTAGGGGGTGTTATCTGTCTTGTTGTAGGGGGTGTTATCTGTCTTGTTGTAGGGGGTGTTATCTGTCTTGTTGTAGGGGGTGTTATCTGTCTTGTTGTAGGGGGTGTTATCTGTCTTGTTGTAGGGGGTGTTATCTGTCTTGTTGTAGGGGGTGTTATCTGTATTGTTGTAGGGGGTGTTATCTGTCTTGTTGTAGGGGGTGTTATCTGTATTGTTGTAGGGGGTGTTATCTGTATTGTTGTAGGGGGTGTTATCTGTCTTGTTGTAGGGGGTGTTATCTGTCTTGTTGTAGGGGGTGTTATCTGTATTGTTGTAGGGGGTGTTATCTGTCTTGTTGTAGAGGGTGTTATCTGTATTGTTGTAGGGGGTGTTATCTGTCTTGTTGTAGGGGGTGTTATCTGTCTTGTTGTAGGGGGTATTGTCTTGTTGTAGGAGGTGTTGTCTGTCTTGTTGTAAGGGGTGTTATCTGTCTTGTTGTAGGAGGTGGTGTCTTGTTGTAGGGGGTGTTATCTGTCTTGTTGTAGGAGGTGGTGTCTTGTTGTAGGAGGTGTTGTCTGTCTTGTTGTAGGGGGTGTTATCTGTCTTGTTGTAGGGGGTGGTGTCTTGTTGTAGGAGGTGTTGTCTGTCTTGTTGTAGGGGGTGTTGTCTGTCTTGTTGTAGGGGGTGTTATCTGTCTTGTTGTAGGAGGTGGTGTCTTGTTGTAGGGGGTGTTATCTGTCTTGTTGTAGGAGGTGGTGTCTTGTTGTAGGGGGTGTTATCTGTCTTGTTGTAGGAGGTGGTGTCTTGTTGTAGGGGGTGTTATCTGTCTTGTTGTAGGAAGTGTCTGTCTTGTTGTAGGGGGTGTTATCTGTCTTGTTGTAGGAGGTGTTATCTGTCTTGTTGTAGGAAGTGTCTGTCTTGTTGTATGGGGTGTTATCTGTCTTGTTGTAGGAAGTGTCTGTCTTGTTGTAGGGGGTGTTATCTGTCTTGTTGTAGGGGTGGTGTCTTGTTGTAGGAGGTGTTGTCTGTCTTGTTGTAGGAGATGTTGTCTGTCTTGTTGTAGGAGGTGTTATCTGTCTTGTTGTAGGAAGTGTCTGTCTTGTTGTAGGAAGTGTCTGTCTTGTTGTAGGGGGTGTTATCTGTCTTGTTGTAGGAGGTGTTATCTGTCTTGTTGTAGGGGTGTTATCTGTCTTGTTGTAGGGGGTGTTATCTGTCTTGTTGTAGGGGTGTTATCTGTCTTGTTGTAGGAAGTGTCTGTCTTGTTGTAGGAAGTGTTGTCTGTCTTGTTGTAGGAGGTGGTGTTTTATCTTGTTGTAGGAAGTGTTGTCTGTCTTGTTGTAGGAGGTGGTGTTTTATCTTGTTGTAAGAGGTGGTGTCTTGTTGTAGGGGGTGTTATCTGTATTGTTGTAGGAAGTGTCTGTCTTGTTGTAGGAAGTGGTGTCTGTCTTGTTGTAGGAGGTGGTGTTTTATCTTGTTGTAAGAGGTGGTGTCTTGTTGTAGGGGGTGTTATCTGTATTGTTGTAGGAAGTGTTGTCTGTATTGTTGTAGGAGGTGGTGTTTTATCTTGTTGTAGGAAGTGTTGTCTGTCTTGTTGTAGGAGGTGGTGTTTTATCTTGTTGTAGGAGGTGGTGTCTTGTTGTAGGGGGTGTTATCTGTATTGTTGTAGGAAGTGTTTTCTGTCTTGTTGTAGGAGGTGGTGTCTTGTTGTAGGAAGTGTTGTCTGTCTTGTTGTAGGAGGTGGTGTTTTATCTTGTTGTAGGAAGTGTTGTCTGTCTTGTTGTAGGAGGAAGTGTCTGTCTTGTTGTAGGAGGTGGTGTTTTATCTTGTTGTAGGAAGTGTTGTCTGTCTTGTTGTAGGAGGTGGTGTTTTATCTTGTTGTAGGAGGTGGTGTCTTGTTGTAGGAGGTGTTATCTGTCTTGTTGTAGGAGGTGGTGTCTTGTTGTAGGAGGTGTTATCTGTCTTGTTGTAGGAGGTGGTGTCTTGTTGTAGGAAGTGTTGTCTGTCTTGTTGTAGGAGGTGGTGTTTTATCTTGTTGTAGGAAGTGTTGTCTGTCTTGTTGTAGGAGGAAGTGTCTGTCTTGTTGTAGGAGGTGGTGTTTTATCTTGTTGTAGGAGGAAGTGTCTGTCTTGTTGTAGGAGGTGGTGTTTTATCTTGTTGTAGGAGGAAGTGTCTGTCTTGTTGTAGGAGGTGGTGTTTTATCTTGTTGTAGGAGGTGGTGTTTTATCTTGTTGTAGGAGGTGGTGTTTTATCTTGTTGTAGGAGGAAGTGTCTGTCTTGTTGTAGGAGGTGGTGTTTTATCTTGTTGTAGGAGGTGGTGTTTTATCTTGTTGTAGGAGGTGGTGTTTTATCTTGTTGTAGGAGGTGGTGTCTTGTTGTAGGAGGTGTTATCTGTCTTGTTGTAGGAGGTGGTGTCTGTCTTGTTGTAGGAGGTGGTGTTTTATCTTGTTGTAGGAAGTGTTGTCTGTCTTGTTGTAGGAGGAAGTGTCTGTCTTGTTGTAGGAGGTGGTGTTTTATCTTGTTGTAGGAAGTGTTGTCTGTCTTGTTGTAGGAGGAAGTGTCTGTCTTGTTGTAGGAGGTGGTGTTTCATCTTGTTGTAGGAAGTGTTGTCTGTCTTGTTGTAGGAGGTGTTATCTGTATTGTTGTAGGAAGTGTCTGTCTTGTTGTAGGAGGTGGTGTATTGTTGTAGGAGGTGGTGTATTGTTGTAGGAGGAAGTGTCTGTCTTGTTGTAGGAGGTGGTGTTTTATCTTGTTGTAGGAGGTGGTGTTTTATCTTGTTGTAGGAAGTGTTGTCTGTCTTGTTGTAGGAGGTGTTATCTGTATTGTTGTAGGAAGTGTCTGTCTTGTTGTAGGAGGTGGTGTATTGTTGTAGGAAGTGTTGTCTGTCTTGTTGTAGGAGGAAGTGTCTGTCTTGTTGTAGGAGGTGGTGTTTCATCTTGTTGTAGGAAGTGTTGTCTGTCTTGTTGTAGGAGGTGTTGTTGTAGGAAGTGTCTGTCTTGTTGTAGGAGGTGGTGTTTATCTTGTTGTAGGAGGTGTTGTCTGTATTGTTGTAGGAGGAAGTGTCTGTCTTGTTGTAGGAGGTGGTGTTTTATCTTGTTGTAAGAGGTGGTGTTTTATCTTGTTGTAGGAGGTGGTGTTTTATCTTGTTGTAGGAAGTGTTGTCTGTCTTGTTGTAGGAGGAAGTGTCTGTCTTGTTGTAGGAGGTGGTGTTTTATCTTGTTGTAGGAAGTGTTGTCTGTCTTGTTGTAGGAGGAAGTGTCTGTCTTGTTGTAGGAGGTGGTGTTTTATCTTGTTGTAGGAAGTGTTGTCTGTCTTGTTGTAGGAGGAAGTGTCTGTCTTGTTGTAGGAGGTGGTGTTTTATCTTGTTGTAGGAAGTGTTGTCTGTCTTGTTGTAGGAGGAAGTGTCTGTCTTGTTGTAGGAGGAAGTGTCTGTCTTGTTGTAGGAGGTGGTGTTTTATCTTGTTGTAGGAAGTGTTGTCTGTCTTGTTGTAGGAGGAAGTGTCTGTCTTGTTGTAGGAGGTGGTGTTTCATCTTGTTGTAGGAAGTGTTGTCTGTCTTGTTGTAGGAGGTGGTGTTTTATCTTGTTGTAGGAAGTGTTGTCTGTCTTGTTGTAGGAGGAAGTGTCTGTCTTGTTGTAGGAGGTGGTGTTTTATCTTGTTGTAGGAAGTGTTGTCTGTCTTGTTGTAGGAGGAAGTGTCTGTCTTGTTGTAGGAGGTGGTGTTTCATCTTGTTGTAGGAAGTGTTGTCTGTCTTGTTGTAGGAGGAAGTGTCTGTCTTGTTGTAGGAGGTGGTGTTTTATCTTGTTGTAGGAAGTGTTGTCTGTCTTGTTGTAGGAGGAAGTGTCTGTCTTGTTGTAGGAGGTGGTGTTTTATCTTGTTGTAGGAGGTGGTGTTTTATCTTGTTGTAGGAGGTGGTGTTTTACCTTGTTGTAGGAGGTGGTGTTTTATCTTGTTGTAGGAGGAAGTGTCTGTCTTGTTGTAGGAGGTGGTGTTTTATCTTGTTGTAGGAGGAAGTGTCTGTCTTGTTGTAGGAGGTGGTGTTTTATCTTGTTGTAGGAGGTGGTGTTTTATCTTGTTGTAGGAGGTGGTGTTTTATCTTGTTGTAGGAGGTGGTGTTTTATCTTGTTGTAGGAGGTGGTGTATTGTTGTAGGAGGAAGTGTCTGTCTTGTTGTAGGAGGTGGTGTTTTATCTTGTTGTAGGAGGTGGTGTTTTATCTTGTTGTAGGAGGTGTTATCTGTATTGTTGTAGAAGGAGGTGTTATCTGTATTGTTGTAGGAGGTGGTGTTTTATCTTGTTGTAGGAGGTGGTGTATTGTTGTAGGAGGAAGTGTCTGTCTTGTTGTAGGAGGAAGTGTCTGTCTTGTTGTAGGAAGTGTTATCTGTATTGTTGTAGGAAGTGTTGTCTGTCTTGTTGTAGGAGGTGGTGTTTTATCTTGTTGTAGGAGGTGGTGTATTGTTGTAGGAGGAAGTGTCTGTCTTGTTGTAGGAGGAAGTGTCTGTCTTGTTGTAGGAAGTGTTATCTGTATTGTTGTAGGAAGTGTCTGTCTTGTTGTAGGAGGTGGTGTTTTATCTTGTTGTAGGAGGTGGTGTATTGTTGTAGGAGGAAGTGTCTGTCTTGTTGTAGGAGGAAGTGTCTGTCTTGTTGTAGGAGGTGGTGTTTTATCTTGTTGTAGGAGGAAGTGTCTGTCTTGTTGTAGGAGGTGGTGTTTTATCTTGTTGTAGGAGGTGGTGTTTTATATTGTTGTAGGAGGTGGTGTTTTATCTTGTTGTAGGAGGTGGTGTTTTATCTTGTTGTAGGAGGTGGTGTTTTATCTTGTTGTAGGAGGTGGTGTTTTATCTTGTTGTAGGAGGTGTTGTCTGTATTGTTGTAGAAGGAGGTGTTATCTGTATTGTTGTAGGAGGTGTTATCTGTATTGTTGTAGGAGGTGTTATCTGTCTTGTTGTAGGAAGTGTTGTCTGTCTTGTTGTAGGAGGAAGTGTCTGTCTTGTTGTAGGAGGTGGTGTTTTATCTTGTTGTAGGAGGTGGTGTTTTATCTTGTTGTAGGAGGTGTTATCTGTATTGTTGTAGGAGGTGGTGTTTTATCTTGTTGTAGGAGGTGGTGTATTGTTGTAGGAAGTGTTGTCTGTCTTGTTGTAGGAGGTGGTGTTTTATCTTGCTGATCCTTCTTCCTCTTCTCCTTTAATCTCTTCTCACTCTCTCAGTACAGAACTCCTCAACATTCCCTTTCTAGTTTCTCCCCACAATAAATCTCTCTCTCCTGTGTGTGTGTGTGTGTGTGTGTGTGTGTGTGTGTGTGTGTGTGTGTGTGTGTGTGTGTGTGTGTGTGTGTGTGTGTGTGTGTGTGTGTGTGTGTGTGTGTGCGTGCGTGCGTGCGTGCGTGCGTGCGTGCGTGTGTGTACTCTCTTCCCCTGTCTCATCTACTTCTGTCTGTCTGCTCTGCAGCAGCTGTCTGGTCCCATCACTCCGACTCAGTGACAGAGAGTGGGGAGAGAGAGAGGAGGGATAGAGAGAGGAGGGAGATAGAGGAGGGATAGAGAGAGAGTAGGGACAGAAAGGAGTGATACAGGGAGAGAGAGAGAGCGAGGGGAGAGATAGTGAGAGGAGAGAGAGAGGAGGGAGAGAGAGAGAGGAGGGACAGAGAGAGGGGGGACAGGGAGCGAGAGAGAGAGAGAGAGAGAGAGAAGAGGGATAGCAAGAGGACAGAGAGAGAGGAGGGATAGAGAGAGGAGGGAGAGAGGAGGGAGAGGGAGAGAGAGGAGAGAGAGAGGAGGGAGATAGTCAACCCGAGAGAGTTGACAAGACAGTGTCAGTGAGCGAGTGGTATCAGAGTGATAGAATGTCTTCTCATCTCTTGCTGTTAGATATTCTAATTATACAATAATCACACTATTAATTACCTGCCACACACACACTGACGTCAATCAGTAACCTAGCTGCTTAACCTCAGGAAGTGAGAGAGGGGGAGTGAGACGGAGAGAGAGAGCAAGAGAGAGAGCGCGAGAGAAAGAGCGAGAGACAGAGAGAGACATAATATGACGTTTGAAATGTCTTTATTATTTTGGAACTTTTGTGAGTGTAATATTTACTGTACATTTTTTATTGTTTATTTCACTTTTTTTTGTTATCTATTTCACGTGGTCTGCCAAAGTAAACATACAGTTGAAGTCGGAAGTTTACATACACTAAGTTCGGAGTCATTAAAACTCGTTTTTCAACCACTCCACAAACTTCTTGTTAACAAACTATAGTTTTGGCAAGTCAGTTAGGACATCTACTTTGTGCATTTTTCCAACAATTGTTTACCGACAGATTATTTCACTTATAATTCACTGTATCACAATTCCAGTGGGTCAGAAGTTTACATACACTAAGTTGACTGTGCCTTTAAACAGCTTGGAAAATTCCAGAAAATGATGTCATGGCTTTAGAAGCTTCTGATAGGCTAATTGACATCATTTGAGTCATTTGGAGGTGTACCTGTGGATGTATTTCAAGGCCTACCTTCAAACTCAGTGCCTCTTTGCTTGACATCATGGGAACATCAAAAGAAATCAGCCAAGACCTCAGAAAATAAATTGCAGACCTCCACAAATCTGGTTCATCCTTGGGAGCAATTTCCAAACGCCTGAAGGTACCACGTTTATCTGTACAAACAATAGTATGCAAGTATAAACACCATGGATCCACACAGCCGTCATACCGCTCAGGAAGGAGATGCGTTCTGTCTCCTAGAGATGAACATACTTTGGTGCTACAAGCAGTATTACACCTGCTACTACCAGCAGTACTACACCTGCTACTACCAGCAGTACTGCACCTGCTACTACCAGCAGTACTACACCTGCTACTACCAGCAGTACTACACCTGCTACTACCAGCAGTACTACACCTGCTGCTACCAGCAGTACAACACCTGCTACTACCAGCAGTATTACACCTGCTACTACCAGCAGTACTACACCTGCTACTACCAGCAGTACTACACCTGCTACTACCAGCAGTACTACACCTGCTGCTACCAGCAGTATTACACCTGCTGCTACCAGCAGTTCTACACCTGCTACTACCAGCAGTATTACACCTGCTGCTACCAGCAGTACTACACCTGCTGCTACCAGCAGTACTACACCTGCTACTACCAGCAGTATTACACCTGCTACTACCATCAGTACTACACCTGCTACTACCAGCAGTACTACCCCTGCTACTACCAGCAGTAGTACACCTGCTGCTACCAGGAGTACTACACCTGCTGCTACCAGCAGTACTACACCTGCTGCTACCAGCAGTACTACACCTGCTGCTACCAGCAGTACTACACCTGCTGCTACCAGCAGTACTACACCTGCTACTACCAGCAGTACTACACCTGCTACTACCAGCAGTACTGCACCTGCTACTACCAGCAGTACTGCACCTGCTACTACCAGCAGTATTACACCTGCTACTATCCAGCAGTACTACACCTGCTACTACCAGCAGTATTACACCTGCTACTACCAGCAGTACTACACCTGCTACTACCAGCAGTACTACACCTGCTACAGCAGTACTACACCTGCTACTACCAGCAGTACTACACCTGCTACTACCAGCAGTACTACACCTGCTACTACCAGCAGTACTGCACCTGCTACTACCAGCAGTACTGCACCTGCTGCTACCAGCAGTACTACACCTGCTGCTACCAGCAGTACTACACCTGCTGCTACCAGCAGTACTACACCTTCTTCTACCAGCAGTACTACACCTGCTGCTACCAGCAGTACTACACCTGCTACTACCAGCAGTACTACACCTGCTGCTACCAGCAGTACTACACCTGCTACTACCAGCAGTACTGCACCTGCTACTACCAGCAGTACTACACCTGCTACTACCAGCAGTACTACACCTGCTACTACCAGCAGTACTACACCTGCTACTACCAGCAGTACTACACCTGCTGCTACCAGCAGTACTACACCTGCTGCTACCAGCAGTACTACACCTGCTGCTACCAGCAGTACTACACCTGCTGCTACCAGCAGTACTACACCTGCTGCTACCAGCAGTACTACACCTGCTACTACCAGCAGTACTACACCTGCTGCTACCAGCAGTACTACACCTGCTGCTACCAGCAGTACTACACCTGCTGCTACCAGCAGTACAACACCTGCTACTACCAGCAGTACTACACCTGCTGCTACCAGCAGTACTGCACCTGCTGCTACCAGCAGTATTACACCTGCTACTACCAGCAGTACTACACCTGCTGCTACCAGCAGTACAACACCTGCACCTGTCGATGACACAAGTTGTTCTGCTTCCACAAGCACATCCAATGCTAGCATCAGTAATTCTACATTTGTTGTTAGCCCAGCTAGCATGGACACTGACAGCAGTACTACACGGAGAGAGAGAGAGAGAGAGAGAGAGAGAGAGAGAGAGAGAGGAGAGACAGAGTGTGGGTAGCTGGACAGGTAGGATGACTGACAGTGAAGGTGAACAGCTGGTCACGGGTCAGGTGACAGAGGAATGGATGAGACTGAGGCAGGAATTCCTTTAACCATAAAGTGGTATATTTACTGAGTAGTCTGTACTGCATAACAAAGGAAACAGAATAACATGTATCCAATCAAATTCATAATCACCAAGACCAAATCATAACAATCATTCATTATTACCATAATTAGGGAATTCAACAATCCAGTTCATTAAGAAGTCAATAGGAATCATCCATCCTTGAGTCATTTATGCTCGTAACTATTTATCATCATCATGAGAAGAAAAATATAAATAATTCAATCAGTGATCTGTTATTCAATCTATAATCCACATCAGTTTGATATCAGAATCGATCAGTTCAGCAAACAATGACGTCTCATATTTCAGCCTTTCAGGTTTGTCTTCATGTGTACATGTCATTTCATTACATATTAACCAGATATGGATGATATGATCTGTAGGGCCGTGATCAGTGTCCATTCACTCCAAGCCGCGCTCCGCGGTAATAACTCTAAACAATATCTGATGGCCTGCTCTCCCCATCGCTACAGATAGTTCACATGAAAGGTTCACATGAAAGGTTCACATGAAAGGTTCAGATGAAAGGTTCACATGAAAGGTTCAGATGAAAGGTTCAGATGAAAGGTTCACATGAAAGGTTCAGATGAAAGGTTCAGATGAAAGGTTCAGATGAAAGGTTCAGATGAAAGGTTCAGATGAAAGGTTCACATGAAAGGTTCACATGAAAGGTTCACATGAAAGGTTCAGATGAAAGGTTCAGATGAAAGGTTCACATGAAAGGTTCACATGAAAGGTTCACATGAAAGGTTCACATGAAAGGTTCAGATGAAAGGTTCAGATGAAAGGTTCACATGAAAGGTTCAGATGAAAGGTTCACATGAAAGGTTCACATGAAAGGTTCACATGAAAGGTTCACATGAAAGGTTCAGATGAAAGGTTCAGATGAAAGGTTCACATGAAAGGTTCAGATGAAAGGTTCACATGAAAGGTTCAGATGAAAGGTTCACATGAAAGGTTCACATGAAAGGTTCACATGAAAGGTTCAGATGAAAGGTTCACATGAAAGGTTCAGATGAAAGGTTCACATGAAAGGTTCACATGAAAGGTTCAGATGAAAGGTTCAGATGAAAGGTTCAGATGAAAGGTTCACATGAAAGGTTCAGATGAAAGGTTCACATGAAAGGTTCAGATGAAAGGTTCACATGAAAGGTTCAGATGAAAGGTTCAGATGAAAGGTTCACATGAAAGGTTCAGATGAAAGGTTCAGATGAAAGGTTCACATGAAAGGTTCAGATGAAAGGTTCACATGAAAGGTTCACATGAAAGGTTCACATGAAAGGTTCAGATGAAAGGTTCACATGAAAGGTTCAGATGAAAGGTTCAGATGAAAGGTAACAAATGAGTTGAGATCTGTCGGACATTTCCACCTGACCTAATTAAAGCGCCCCTGGCCCAGCTGAGCAAGTGGCCATGAATTAAAGAGAGAGAGAGAGAGAGAGAGAGAGAGAGAGAGAGAGAGAGAGAGAGACAAAGAGAGACAAAGAGAGACAGAGAGAGAGAGAGAGAGAGAGAGAGGTTAATTGCAGACAGACATGATTAGTGCTAATCAGGATTATTCTGGAGATCCATCCACCTAATAGGCCTGAACACAGGTCAGTCAGTGAAGAACACAGGTCAGTCAGTGAAGAACACAGGTCAGTCAGTGAAGAACACAGGTCAGTCAGTGAAGAACACAGGTCAGTCAGTGAAGAACACAGGTCAGTCAGTGAAGAACACAGGTCAGTAGTGAAGAACACAGGTCAGTCAGTGAAGAACACAGGTCAGTCAGTGAAGAACACAGGTCAGTTGGTGAAGAACACAGGTCAGTCAGTGAAGAACACAGGTCAGTCAGTGAAGAACACAGGTCAGTCAGTGAAGAACACAGGTCAGTCAGTGAAGAACACAGGTCAGTCAGTGAATAACACAGGTCAGTCAGTGAAGAACACAGGTCAGTCAGTGAAGAACACAGGTCAGTCAGTGAAGAACACAGGTCAGTCAGTGAAGAACACAGGTCAGTCAGTGAAGAACACAGGTCAGTCAGTGAAGAACACAGGTCAGTCAGTGAAGAACACAGGTCAGTCGGTGAAGAACACAGGTCAGTCAGTGAAGCTGAACACAGGTCAGTCAGTGAAGAACACAGGTCAGTCAGTGAAGCTGAACACAGGTCAGTCAGTGAAGAACACAGGTCAGTCAGTGAAGCTGAACACAGGTCAGTCAGTGAAGAACACAGGTCAGTTTGTGAAGAACACAGGTCAGTCAGTGAAGCTCTTGTACTGTGTTGTGCTTTGTGTTGTGTTGTGTTATTGTCTCTCACCTGCTTAATCGTAGCTTTTCACAGACTTGTGGTGAACAGACAACTTGAGTTGCGTCCCAATAATCTCTCCTTTCTCCTGAAACGTGCACTTGTTCACTTCCCTTCATTGATATGAAAGGAAATTAGTTGTATGTGGAAACATCCTGCAGCCCATTCCAACGCTTTTAAAGTTGTGGAGAAATGAGTGCATACTTCATAATGGAGAGATTATTGTGACGCTGGCAGATGATAGAAGGAATGGTATGTATTATCCCAGGAAACAGCGTCTGACCTTCCATCCCTCCATTCTCTCCTCTCTTCCTCTTCCTCTCTCATCCTAGTTTAATTTCTTTCTCTGTTCCTCTCTCTTTCCATCCACCTTGTGCTTAGACAAACAGTCTGTATCCTGACTTTCTCTCGCTCTCACACACACACACACACACACACACACACACACACACACACACACACACACACACACACACACACACACACACACACACACACACACACACACACACACAGCAGTTAGCCAGGAGGACAGTGAAACCCCCACAGAGTCCACATGAGAGCAGTTAGCCTGGCAGAGCAGAGGAAAACATATCACCACACACAGTCTCTTTGGGGTGTGTGTGTTTTTGAAGGACCTGTTGGCTGCGGTGGCAGCTGTCCAAGCCTCTGCCTGGCTAGAAATAGTCAGAAATAGTTAGTCAGTTTGGACAGTGGGGCTCTGTGTGTTAGTCAGTTTGGACAGTGGAGCTCTGTGTGTTAGTCAGTTTGGACAGTGGAGCTCTGTGTGTTAGTCAGTTTGGACAGTGGAGCTCTGTGTGTTAGTCAGTTTGGACAGTGGGGCTCTGTGTGTTAGTCAGTTTGGACAGTGGAGCTCTGTGTGTTAGTCAGTTTGGACAGTGGAGCTCTGTGTGTTAGTCAGTTTGGACAGTGGAGCTCTGTGTGTTAGTCAGTTTGGACAGTGGAGCTCTGTGTGTTAGTCAGTTTGGACAGTGGGGCTCTGTGTGTTAGTCAGTTTGGACAGTGGAGCTCTGTGTGTTAGTCAGTTTGGACAGTGGAGCTCTGTGTGTTAGTCAGTTTGGACAGTGGAGCTCTGTGTGTTAGTCAGTTTGGACAGTGGAGCTCTGTGTGTTAGTCAGTTTGGACAGTGGAGCTCTGTGTGTTAGTCAGTTTGGACAGTGGGGCTCTGTGTGTTAGTCAGTTTGGACAGTGGGGCTCTGTGTGTTAGTCAGTTTGGACAGTGGAGCTCTGTGTGTTAGTCAGTTTGGACAGTGGGGCTCTGTGTGTTAGTCAGTTTGGACAGTGGAGCTCTGTGTGTTAGTCAGTTTGGACAGTGGAGCTCTGTGTGTTAGTCAGTTTGGACAGTGGAGCTCTGTGTGTTAGTCAGTTTGGACAGTGGAGCTCTGTGTGTTAGTCAGTTTGGACAGTGGGGCTCTGTGTGTTAGTCAGTTTGGACAGTGGGGCTCTGTGTGTTAGTCAGTTTGGACAGTGGAGCTCTGTGTGTTTGGACAGTGGAGCTCTGTGTGTTAGTCAGTTTGGACAGTGGAGCTCTGTGTGGTAGTCAGTTTGGACAGTGGAGCTCTGTGTGTTAGTCAGTTTGGACAGTGGGGCTCTGTGTGTAGTGTGTGTTTAGCAGTGTTTGTGAAATGAGTCTAGGGGCCTGGGACATAATGAAACAACAGAGAGAGATGGAGAGAGGAGAGAGGGAGGGAGGGAGATAGAGAGAGAGAGAGAGAGAGAGAGAGGGAGAGGGGAGAGAGTGAGGGAGAGAGAGAGAGAGAGGGAGAGGGGAGAGAGTGAGGGAGGGAGAGAGAGAGGGAGAGAGAGAGAGAGAGAGAGAGGGGAGAGAGTGAGGGAGGGAGAGAGAATGAGAGAGAGAGGGGGAGCGAGACAGAGAGACGGAGACAGAGGGGGGAGAGAGAGATGGAGAGAGAGAGAGAGAGGGAGAGGGGAAGGAAGGAGAGAGAGGGGGGAGAGACAGAGAGAGATGGAGAGAGATAGAGGGAGAGAGGGAGGGAGGGAGAGAGATTGAGAGAGAGGGGGAGCGAGACAGAGACAGAGGGGGGAGAGAGAGATGGAGAGAGAGAGAGAGGGGAGAGAGGAAGGGAGGGAGAGAGAGGGAGAAGAGAGAGAGAGAGACTTGACACTGCAGGAATGGGGAAGAGATCAGAGGAGCAGCCAAGAGAAGTGAGGGAAGGAATGAAGACAGGAAGACTAGAGGGTAGTGAGGGAAGGAATGGAGACAGGAAGACTAGAGGGTAGTGAGGGAAGGAATGAAGACAGGAAGACTAGAGGGTAGTGAGGGAAGGAATGAAGACAGGAAGACTAGAGGGTAGTGAGGGAAGGAATGAAGACAGGAAGACTAGAGGGTAGTGAGGGAAGGAATGGAGACAGGAAGACTAGAGGGTAGTGAGGGAAGGAATGAAGACAGGAAGACTAGAGGGTAGTGAGGGAAGGAATGGAGACAGGAAGACTAGAGGGTAGTGAGGGAAGGAATGGAGACAGGAAGACTAGAGGGCAGTGAGGGAAGGAATGAAGACAGGAAGACTAGAGGGCAGTAAGGGAAGGAATGAAGACAGGAAGACTAGAGGGTAGTAAGGGAAGGAATGAAGACAGGTAGACTAGAGGGTAGTGAGGGAAGGAATGAGGACAGGAAGACTAGAGGGCAGTGAGGGAAGGAATGAAGACAGGAAGACTAGAGGGTAGTGAGGGAAGGAATGGAGACAGGAAGACTAGAGGGCAGTGAGGGAAGGAATGGAGACAGGAAGACTAGAGGGTAGTGAGGGAAGGAATGGAGACAGGAAGACTAGAGGGTAGTGAGGGAAGGAATGGAGACAGGAAGACTAGAGGGTAGTGAGGGAAGGAATGAAGACAGGAAGACTAGAGGGTAGTGAGGGAAGGAATGGAGACAGGAAGACTAGAGGGTAGTGAGGGAAGGAATGAAGACAGGAAGACTAGAGGGTAGTGAGGGAAGGAATGGAGACAGGAAGACTAGAGGGTAGTGAGGGAAGGAATGGAGACAGGAAGACTAGAGGGTAGTGAGGGAAGGAATGAAGACAGGAAGACTAGAGGGTAGTGAGGGAAGGAATGGAGACAGGAAGACTAGAGGGTAGTGAGGGAAGGAATGGAGACAGGAAGACTAGAGGGCAGTGAGGGAAGGAATGAAGACAGGAAGACTAGAGGGCAGTAAGGGAAGGAATGAAGACAGGAAGACTAGAGGGTAGTGAGGGAAGGAATGGAGACAGGAAGACTAGAGGGCATTGAGGGAAGGAATGAAGACAGGAAGACTAGAGGGCAGTAAGGGAAGGAATGAAGACAGGAAGACTAGAGGGTAGTAAGGGAAGGAATGAAGACAGGAAGACTAGAGGGTAGTGAGGGAAGGAATGGAGACAGGAAGACTAGAGGGCAGTGAGGGAAGGAATGAAGACAGGAAGACTAGAGGGTAGTGAGGGAAGGAATGGAGACAGGAAGACTAGAGGGCAGTGAGGGAAGGAATGGAGACAGGAAGACTAGAGGGTAGTGAGGGAAGGAATGGAGACAGGAAGACTAGAGGGTAGTGAGGGAAGGAATGGAGACAGGAAGACTAGAGGGTAGTGAGGGAAGGAATGAAGACAGGAAGACTAGAGGGTAGTGAGGGAAGGAATGGAGACAGGAAGACTAGAGGGTAGTGAGGGAAGGAATGAAGACAGGAAGACTAGAGGGTAGTGAGGGAAGGAATGGAGACAGGAAGACTAGAGGGTAGTGAGGGAAGGAATGAAGACAGGAAGACTAGAGGGTAGTGAGGGAAGGAATGGAGACAGGAAGACTAGAGGGTAGTGAGGGAAGGAATGGAGACAGGAAGACTAGAGGGTAGTGAGGGAAGGAATGAAGACAGGAAGACTAGAGGGTAGTGAGGGAAGGAATGGAGACAGGAAGACTAGAGGGTAGTGAGGGAAGGAATGGAGACAGGAAGACTAGAGGGCAGTGAGGGAAGGAATGAAGACAGGAAGACTAGAGGGCAGTAAGGGAAGGAATGAAGACAGGAAGACTAGAGGGTAGTAAGGGAAGGAATGAAGACAGGAAGACTAGAGGGTAGTGAGGGAAGGAATGGAGACAGGAAGACTAGAGGGCAGTGAGGGAAGGAATGAAGACAGGAAGACTAGAGGGCAGTGAGGGAAGGAATGGAGACAGGAAGACTAGAGGGCGGTGAGGGAAGGAATGGAGACAGGAAGACTAGAGGGTGGTGAGGGAAGGAATGGAGACAGGAAGACTAGAGGGTAGTGAGGGAAGGAATGAAGACAGGAAGACTAGAGGGTAGAGAGGGAAGGAATGGAGACAGGAAGACTAGAGGGCAGTGAGGGAAGGAATGAAGACAGGAAGACTAGAGGGTAGTGAGGGAAGGAATGGAGACAGGAAGACTAGAGGGTAGTGAGGGAAGGAATGGAGACAGGAAGACTAGAGGGCAGTGAGGGAAGGAAATAAGACAGGAAGACTAGAGGGTAGTGAGGGAAGGAATGGAGACAGGAAGACTAGAGGGTAGTGAGGGAAGGAATGAAGACAGGAAGACTAGAGGGTAGAGAGGGAAGGAATGGAGACAGGAAGACTAGAGGGCAGTGAGGGAAGGAATGAAGACAGGAAGACTAGAGGGTAGTGAGGGAAGGAATGGAGACAGGAAGACTAGAGGGTAGTGAGGGAAGGAATGAAGACAGGAAGACTAGAGGGCAGTGAGGGAAGTAATGGAGACAGGAAGACTAGAGGGCAGTGAGGGAAGGAATGGAGACAGGAAGACTAGAGGGTAGTGAGGGAAGGAATGGAGACAGGAAGACTAGAAAGTAGTGAGGGAAGGAATGGAGACAGGAAGACTAGAGGGTAGTGAGGGAAGGAATGAAGACAGGAAGACTAGAGGGCAGTGAGGGAAGGAATGAAGACAGGAAGACTAGAGGGTAGTGAGGGAAGGAATGGAGACAGGAAGACTAGAGGGCAGTGAGGGAAGGAATGAAGACAGGAAGACTAGAGGGTAGTGAGGGAAGGAATGGAGACAGGAAGACTAGAGGGTAGTGAGGGAAGGAATGAAGACAGGAAGACTAGAGGGTAGTGAGGGAAGGAATGGAGACAGGAAGACTAGAGGGCAGTGAGGGAAGGAATGGAGACAGGAAGACTAGAGGGTAGTGAGGGAAGGAATGAAGACAGGAAGACTAGAGGGTAGAGAGGGAAGGAATGGAGACAGGAAGACTAGAGGGCAGTGAGGGAAGGAATGAAGACAGGAAGACTAGAGGGTAGTGAGGGAAGGAATGGAGACAGGAAGACTAGAGGGCAGTGAGGGAAGGAATGGAGACAGGAAGACTAGAGGGCAGTGAGGGAAGGAATGGAGACAGGAAGACTAGAGGGCAGTGAGGGAAGGAATGGAGACAGGAAGACTAGAGGGCAGTGAGGGAAGGAATGGAGACAGGAAGACTAGAGGGTAGTGAGGGAAGGAATGGAGACAGGAAGACTAGAAAGTAGTGAGGGAAGGAATGGAGACAGGAAGACTAGAGGGTAGTGAGGGAAGGAATGAAGACAGGAAGACTAGAGGGCAGTGAGGGAAGGAATGAAGACAGGAAGACTAGAGGGCAGTGAGGGAAGGAATGAAGACAGGAAGACTAGAGGGTAGTGAGGGAAGGAATGGAGACAGGAAGACTAGAGGGCAGTGAGGGAAGGATTGGAGACAGGAAGACTAGAGGGCAGTGAGGGAAGGAATGGAGACAGGAAGACTAAAAAGTAGTGAGGGAAGGAATGGAGACAGGAAGACTAGAGGGTAGTGAGGGAAGGAATGAAGACAGGAAGACTAGAGGGCAGTGAGGGAAGGAATGAAGACAGGAAGACTAGAGGGCAGTGAGGGAAGGAATGAAGACAGGAAGACTAGAGGGTAGTGAGGGAAGGAATGGAGACAGGAAGACTGGAGGGCAGTGAGGGAAGGAATGAAGACAGGAAGACTAGAGGGCAGTAAGGGAAGGAATGAAGACAGGAAGACTAGAGGGTAGTGAGGGAAGGAATGGAGACAGGAAGACTAGAGGGCAGTGAGGGAAGGAATGAAGACAGGAAGACTAGAGGGCAGTAAGGGAAGGAATGAAGACAGGAAGACTAGAGGGTAGTGAGGGAAGGAATGAAGACAGGAAGACTAGAGGGTTGTGAGGGAAGGAATGGAGACAGGAAGACTAGAGGGTATTGAGGGAAGGAGTGAAGACAGGAAGACTAGAGGGTAGTGAGGGAAGGAATGGAGACAGGAAGACTAGAGGGTAGTGAGGGAAGGAATGGAGACAGGAAGACTAGAGGGTAGTGAGGGAAGGAATGGAGACAGGAAGACTAGAGGGTAGTGAGGGAAGGAATGGAGACAGGAAGACTAGAGAGTAGTGAGGGAAGGAATGAAGTCAGGAGGACTAGAGGGCAGTGAGGGAAGGAATGGAGACAGGAAGACTAGAGGGTAGTGAGGGAAGGAATGAAGACAGGAAGACTAGAGGGTAGTGAGGGAAGGAATGGAGACAGGAAGACTGGAGGGCAGTGAGGGAAGGAATGAAGACAGGTAGACTAGAGGGCAGTTAGGGAAGGAATGGAGACAGGAAGACTAGAGGGCAGTGAGGGAAGGAATGGAGACAGGTAGACTAGAGGGCAGTAAGGGAAGGAATGAAGACAGGAAGACTAGAGGGTAGTGAGGGAAGGAATGGAGACAGGTAACTAAGCTAAGGGAAGGAATGAAGACAGGAAGACTAGAGGGTAGTGAGGGAAGGAATGAAGACAGGAAGACTAGAGGGTAGTGAGGGAAGGAATGAAGACAGGAAGACTAGAGGGCAGTGAGGGAAGGAATGAAGACAGGAAGACTAGAGGGTAGAGAGGGAAGGAATGAAGACAGGAAGACTAGAGGGTAGTGAGGGAAGGAATGGAGACAGGAAGACTAGAGGGTATTGAGGGAAGGAATGAAGACAGGAAGACTAGAGGGTAGTGAGGGAAGGAATGAAGACAGGAAGACTAGAGGGTAGTGAGGGAAGGAATGGAGACAGGAAGACTAGAGGGTAGTGAGGGAAGGAATGGAGACAGGAAGACTAGAGGGTAGTGAGGGAAGGAATGGAGACAGGAAGACTAGAGGGTAGTGAGGGAAGGAAATAAGACAGGAAGACTAGAGGGTAGTGAGGGAAGGAATGGAGACAGGAAGACTAGAGGGTAGTGAGGGAAGGAATGGAGACAGGAAGACTAGAGGGCAGTGAGGGAAGGAATGGAGACAGGAAGACTAGAGGGCAGTAAGGGAAGGAATGAAGACAGGAAGACTAGAGGGTAGTGAGGGAAGGAATGGAGACAGGAAGACTAGAGGGTAGTGAGGGAAGGAATGGAGACAGGAAGACTAGAGGGCAGTGAGGGAAGGAATGGAGACAGGAAGACTAGAGGGCAGTAAGGGAAGGAATGAAGACAGGAAGACTAGAGGGTAGTGAGGGAAGGAATGGAGACAGGAAGACTAGAGGGTAGTGAGGGAAGGAATGAAGACAGGAAGACTAGAGGGTAGTGAGGGAAGGAATGGAGACAGGAAGACTAGAGGGCAGTGAGGGAAGGAATGGAGACAGGAAGACTAGAGGGCAATAAGGGAAGGAATGAAGACAGGAAGACTAGAGGGTAGTGAGGGAAGGAATGGAGACAGGAAGACTAGAGGGCAGTGAGGGAAGGAATGAAGACAGGAAGTCTAGAGGGCAGTAAGGGAAGGAATGAAGACAGGAAGACTAGAGGGTAGTAAGGGAAGGAATGAAGACAGGAAGACTAGAGGGTAGTGAGGGAAGGAATGGAGACAGGAAGACTAGAGGGTATTGAGGGAAGGAATGAAGACAGGAAGACTAGAGGGTAGTGAGGGAAGGAATGGAGACAGGAAGACTAGAGGGTAGTGAGGGAAGGAAATAAGACAGGAAGACTAGAGGGTAGTGAGGGAAGGAATGGAGACAGGAAGACTAGAGGGTAGTGAGGGAAGGAATGAAGACAGGAAGACTAGAGGGTAGAGAGGGAAGGAATGGAGACAGGAAGACTAGAGGGCAGTGAGGGAATTAAAGGTTGTAGAGAGTAATGAAAGGTTTGACTAATAAGAACAGAGAGCGTCACACATTGAATATACGTCTTACTGCTGCCTCAACTAGGATTTATTTACACTCTTATTGTAGAGGAGAGAGAGAGAGAGAGAGAGAGAGAGAGAGAGAGAGAGAGAGAGAGGGAGGGAGGGTTGGAGAGAGAAATGAAGACGAGGGAGAAAGAGAGGGAGGGAAGGGGGGAGACAAATGAAGACATATAAAATAGATTTTATAGATAAAACAGTGTGTCCACTCCTGCGTTGTCTTGGCTGTGTGCTTAGGGTCATTGTCCTGTTGGAAGGTGAACCTTTGCCCCAGTCTGAGCTCCTGAGCGCTCTGGAGCAGGTTTTCATCAAGGATCACTCTGTACTTTGCTCCATTTATTTTTGCCTCAATCCTGACTTGTGTCCCAGTTCCTGCTGCTGAAAAACTTCCCCACAGCATGTTGCGTCCACCACCTTGCTTCACCGTAGGGATGGTGCCAGGTTTC
>NC_059453.1:6862500-6910000 GCF_905237065.1 Salmo salar
AAGAGAGAGAGAGGAGGATGAAGAGAGAGGAGGAAAAGAGAGGAGGAGGAAGAGAGAGAGAGGAGGAGGAGGAAGAGAGAGAGAGGAGGAAGAGAGAGAGAGGAGGAGGAAGAGAGAGAGAGGATGAAGAGAGAGAGAGGAGTAGGAGGAAGCGAGAGAGAGGAGGTGGAGGAAGAGAGAGAGAGGAGGAGGAGGAAGAGAGAGGAGGAGGAAGAGAGAGAGAGAGAGGAGGAAGAGAGAGAGGAGGAAGAAGAGAGAGAGGAGGAAGAGAGAGGAGGAGGAAGAGAGAGAGGAGGAGGAGGAAGAGAGAGGAGGAGGAGGAAAGGAGAGGAGGAGGAAAAGAGAGAGAGGAGGAGGAAAGAGAGAGGAGGAGGAGGAAGAGAGAGGAGGAGGAAGAGAGAGAGAGGAGGAGGAGGAAAGGAGAGGAGGAAAAAAGAGAGAGGAGGAAGAGAGAGAGAGGAGGAGGAAGAGAGAGAGAGGAGGAGGAGGAAAGGAGAGGAGGAGGAAGAGAGAGAGGAGGAGGAAGACAGAGAGAGGAGAAGGAAGAGAGAGAGGAAGAAGAGAGAGAGAGGAGTAGGGGGAAGAGAGAGAGAGGAGTAGGGGGAAGAGAGAGAGAGAGGAGGAAGAGGGAGAGGAGTAGGAGGTAGAGAGAGAGGAGGAGGAGGAAGAGAGAGAGGCAGAGGAGAGAGAGGAAGAGAGAGGAAGAGGAAGAGAGTGAGAGGAGGAGGAAGAGAGAGAGAGGAGGAGAAGGAAGAGAGAGGAGGAGAGAGAGAGGAGGAGGAGGAAGAGAGAGAGAGGAGGAGAAGGAACAGAGAGGAGGAAGAGAGAGAGAGGAGTAGGAGGAAGAGAGAGGAGGAGGAGGAGAGAGAGAGGAGAAGGAGGTAGAGAGAGGAGGTGGAAGAGGAAGAGAGAGAGGAGGAGAAGGAAGAGAGAGAGGAGGAGAAGGAAGAGAGAGGAGGAGGAGGAAGAGAGAGAGGAGGAGAAGGAAGAAGAGAGAGGAGGAGGAGGAAGAGAGAGAAAGGAGGAGGAGGAGGAAGAGAGAGGGGGAGGAATGTGATGTGTCCCTTGTGGCTGTGTGGTGTTTTAATTAGACTCTCTTTATGGGGCTGTATGCTGTGGTTTACACTGTCACACACACTCACACACACACACACACACACACACACACACACACACACACACACACACACACACACACACACACACACACACACACACACACACACACACACACACACACACACCTTCTCCATGAAAGTGGACCTGACAGCGTTTTAGCAACATGAAATCTTGTTAACATGTGTTGCTCTACACCCCAGGAATAATCTGACAAGCCACCACTTAGATATGGTCATTTTCACCTTTTAAATTCATAGACTGTTTGGGAATGACGTATAGTAAAGAATTTGTGTAGATATAGCAACATAGAGTGGGAAAGCGGCCGTGCATTTGGAAAATGAATAGACACTGCAGTAAATAAAACCTAATAAATACATCTGCCACAAGGGGCCTGTTGGGCCTGTCGTCATTCACTATGAACTGGACTGTGTGTTTACAGGCAGTTTGAACTGGACCGTGTGTTTACAGGCAGTTTGAACTGGACCGTGTGTTTACAGGCAGTTTGAACTGGACCGTGTGTTTACAGGCAGTTTGAACTGGACTGTGTGTTTACAGGCAGTTTGAACTGGACCGTGTGTTTACAGGCAGTTTGAACTGGACCGTGTGTTTACAGGCAGTTTGAACTGGACCGTGTGTTTACAGGCAGTTTGAACTGGACTGTGTGTTTACAGGCAGTTTGAACTGGACTGTGTGTTTACAGGCAAAAGCCAAAAGCCACAAAATACACCTGAATGGATTTCTGTAACTATGGAAACACCACGGTAGTCCTCTGACAGAACTTTACGTCCTGTTGATCAACAACCATGAAAAGCCAGGCTCTCTTTCCCTCAGTTATGCACATCAACAGCAACAAGATTCACAACTAATGGTAGCCAGAGCAAGATGAGATCAAATCTAACCAAGGAACATTAGATAAATCCTCTGAAAACATTTTTAGCTAGTTGGTCGTTAAAATTGCACTGATAAACGATGGGAAATTGTAGCCCCCTCGACCTTCTGCAGCTTGCCTGCCAATGCATGCTTGTCCCAACCAAGCACCAAAGCTAACTGGCTAACGTTGTCTAGCTACTTCCAGACACAAATGAGAGAACACCTCCCTCTGACCATTTTACTCACCATAGTAGAGCTGGTTAGGCTGTTTACACGTTATCTACTTGACCATTTTACTCACCATAGCAGAGCTGGTTAGGCTGTTTACACGTTATCTACTTGACCATTTTACTCACCATAGCAGAGCTGGTTAGGCTGTTTACACGTTATCTACTTGACCATTTTACTCACCATAGCAGAGCTGGTTAGGCTGTTTACACGTTATCTACTTGACCATTTTACTCACCCTAGCAGAGCTGGTTAGGCTGTTTACACGTTATCTACTTGACCATTTTACTCACCATAGCAGAGCTGGTTAGGCTGTTTACACGTTATCTACTTGACCATTTTACTCACCATAGCAGAGCTGGTTAGGCTGTTTACACGTTATCTACTGGACCATTTTACTCACCATAGCAGAGCTGGTTAGGCTGTTTACACGTTATCTACTTGACCATTTTACTCACCATAGCAGAGCTGGTTAGGCTGTTTACACGTTATCTACTTGACCATTTTACTCACCATAGCAGAGCTGGTTAGGCTGTTTACACGTTATCTACTTGACCATTTTACTCACCATAGCAGAGCTGGTTAGGCTGTTTACACGTTATCTACTTGACCATTTTACTCACCATAGCAGAGCTGGTTAGGCTGTTTACACGTTATCTACTTGACCATTTTACTCACCATAGCAGAGCTGGTTAGGCTGTTTACACGTTATCTACTTGACCATTTTACTCACCCTAGCAGAGCTGGTTAGGCTGTTTACACGTTATCTACTTGACCATTTTACTCACCATAGCAGAGCTGGTTAGGCTGTTTACACGTTATCTACTTGACCATTTTACTCACCATAGCAGAGCTGGTGAGGCTGTTTACACGTTATCTACTTGACCATTTTACTCACCATAGCAGAGCTGGTGAGGCTGTTTACACGTTATCTACTTGACCATTTTACTCACCATAGCAGAGCTGGTTAGGCTGTTTACACGTTATCTACTTGACCATTTTACTCACCATAGCAGAGCTGGTTAGGCTGTTTACACGTTATCTACTTGACCATTTTACTCACCATAGCAGAGCAGGTTAGGCTGTTTACACGTTATCTACTTGACCATTTTACTCACCATAGCAGAGCTGGTTAGGCTGTTTACACGTTATCTACTTGACCATTTTACTCACCCTAGCAGAGCTGGTTAGGCTGTTTACACGTTATCTACTTGACCATTTTACTCACCATAGCAGAGCTGGTTAGGCTGTTTACACGTTATCTACTTGACCATTTTACTCACCATAGCAGAGCTGGTTAGGCTGTTTACACGTTATCTACTTGACCATTTTACTCACCATAGCAGAGCTGGTTAGGCTGTTTACATGTTATCTACTTGTTTTGCCGACGTTTACAAATGTATTGGTGAATTATATTATCTTCTCTGGGCTAGGTGGGACGTGACCGTCCCACACTATTCAACAGCCAGTGAAATAGCATGGCGCGAAATACAAAACAGCAAAAATCTCATAATTTCATTTTCTCAAGCAATCAACTATTTTACACCATTTTAAAGATAAGACTCTCGTTAATCTAACCACATTGTCCGATTTCAAAAAGGCTTTACGGCGAAAGCATAAAATTCGATTATGTTAGGACATAAACTTCACAAGAAAATCCACACAGCCATTTTCCAAGCAAGGACATTGTCGTGTCTTTGGGTCACCATTAAACTGAAGACATGTTTATCAAAATAACTCCCTGTAATTATTATCACGCGATTAAACTGATTAATCATTTAATTGTAATTAACTAGGAGATCGGGGCACCAAGGAAAATATTCAGATTACAAAGTTATAATTTTCCTAATATAACTTTCCTATATTATAACATTATATATTATATTATAGTATAGGCCGATTATCTTCTGGTTTAAATGGTGTATTTTACCTCGCGTCCAGTCTCAAACGTCGTAAATTGTTGTATCTGCACGAATCCAGCTTTTACAAAAGTCATCCATACATCAATTGTCTTAAAATCATTTATTTACTAAACTAAGTAATTCACAGAAAGCATACAAACAGTAATTATCATCACAAAGAATTGGTAGAGTAATGTGCCCTAGTGGGCTAAACAGGCATGGCTGGTGTCTTGTTAAACAAAGGGTCATAAAAGGTCAGCTGAGGAGGCACACACATTAATATTAACATTAATATTAACAATTGATATGCTAATCCTTTGCACATGAACGCTCTGTTGGAGAGTTCTCTCTCTCTCTCTCTCTCTCTCTCTCTCTCTCTCTCTCTCTCGGTTAGAATGGGTCTTTCAAAGCGACATTCATTAATGTCGTCATAGAATGGATGTTTCGTTGGTCTTCGCGTTCAATTATATAATTTACTTAGCTGCAGACTAATAATTAATATCAAAGACTTGTTCTTATTCTGTCGGTATCGATAGTCTAAAAGTTAACGACGTGGTATAGTTCACTTTCAGTAGAGGAATTGGATGGTCAAACCTATTGGCCAACTCGCAATGGAGTGGAGGCCTGGTCTGCTCAATGTAAATCAGGGTGGCGGTTTTATAGGTGAACCTAGAACAGGCTTGTCACATGACGCCTGGTCCTGTCCGTGTCCCTGGGGGCGTGCCGATGACTGATTTAATCTTTGAACATAAATACATTCTATCACATTAACCTGTTTGGGATAGGGGGCAGTATTTTCACGTCCGGATAAAAAACTTACCCGATTTAATCTGGTTACCACTCCTACCCAGTAACTAGAATATGCATATACTTATTACATATGGATAGAAAACACCCTAAAGTTTCTAAAACTGTTTGAATGGTGTCTGTGAGTATAACAGAACTCATTTGGCAGGCAAAAATCTGAGAAGGTTTCATGCAGGAAGTGGCCTGTCTGACAAGGTGTTGTTGTTCTTGCTTCTGTTTATTGAAGAGTCAGGATCTTAGCTGTAACGTGACATTTCCCACGGCTCCAATAGGCTCTCAGAGCCCGGGAAAAACCTGAACGATGACGAGGCAGCCTCAGGCTGAAACACATTATCGCTTTTTCCAAGTGGCCCATCAGAGGACAATGGAATTAGGCGCGTGCCCGATTCGACCCAGTGATATATTTTCCTTCGGCTGTTTATCTAATTGCAGATTCCCGGTCGGAATATTATCGCTTTTTTACGAGAAAAATGGCATAAAAATGGATTTTAAACAGCGGTTGACATGCTTCGAAGTACGGTAATGAAATATTTAGAAATCTTTTGTCACGAAATGCGCCGTGCGCACGACCGTTATTTACCATTGGGATAGTGTCTGGGACGCACGAACAAAACGTCGCTGTTGGAACATAACTATGGATTATTTTGGACCAAACCTACATTTGTTATTGAAGTAGAAGTCCTGGGAGTGCATTCTGACGAAGAACAGGAAAGGTAAGACCATTTTTCTTATAGTAAATCTGATATTGGTGAGTGCTAAACCTGCTGGGTGTCTAAATAGCTAGCCCTGTGATGCCGGGCTATGTACTTAGAATATTGCAAAATGTGCTTTCACCGAAAAGCTATTTTAAAATCGGACATATCGAGTGCATAGAGGAGTAATGTGTCTATAGTTCTTTAAATAATTGTTATGCTTTTTGTGAACGTTTATCGTGAGTAATTTAGTAAATTCGCCGGAAGTTTGCGGGGGGTATGCTAGTTCTGAACGTCACATGCTAATGTAAAAAGCTGTTTTTTGATATAAATATGAACTTGATTGAACAAAACATGCATGTATTGTATAACATAATGTCCTAGGTGTGTCATCTGATGAAGATCATCAAAGGTTAGTGCTGCATTTAGCTGTCTTCTGGGTTTTTGTGACATTATATGCTAGCTTGAAAAATGGGTGTCTGATTATTTCTGGCTTGGTACTCTGCTGACATAATCTAATGTTTTGCTTTTGTTGTAAAGCCTTTTTGAAATCGGACAGTGTGGTTAGATTAACGAGAGTCTTGTCTTTAAATAGCTGTAAAATAGTCATATGTTTGAGAAATTGAAGTAATAGGATTTTTAAGGTTTTGAAAATCGCGCCACAGGCTTCAACTGGCTGTTACGTAGGTGGGACGAATTCGTCCCGCCTAGCCCATAGAGGTTAACATCAGTACACAGCATCTCAATGTATTACAAAATAGCTTTATCCTTATTAATACATTCTATACAACCATTTGGATGCAAGTCCCATAGCTGAGGCTATTATATAAACAGTTTTATGGTAATATGGCTATATTGTCTCTTCTGAGTATCACAAAATTGTACCAAGCGGACCAGTTCGTAGCTGGATTCTTCACCAATGTTTTATACCTTCTCCAGAACATAAATGTCATTCGGTTCCCCAATTCTGTGAGTTGGAAGAATTTCCTGTGTCTCTCTATGAACCATGTGGCAGGAGATTCTCCTCTGGAATTTTACAACCCCTTCACACAGGGCCTGGGTGGGGGGAGGTAGGTTGGGGGATGGTGCAAGGGGGGAGGGGGTCAACTGTCCTCCCTGTACTCAAAGAGGGCAACGTCATGACAACATGCATCACAAAAACCAAAAGTACAGCTAAAATATTCACTAACCTTTGATGATCTTCATCAGATGGCACTCATAGGACTTCATGTTACACAATACATGTATGTTTTGCTCGATAAAGTTCATATTTATATCCAAAAACAGCATTGTTCAGAAAATGTATTCCCACCAAAACTCCCGGTGAATGTGCACATCAATTTACAAAAATACTCAACATAAACGTTGATAAAATTTTACAACAGTTATTGAAAGAATTATAGCTACACTACTCCTTCACGCAACAGCTTTGTCAGATTTCAAAATAACTTTACGGAGAAAGCACATTGTTCAATATTCTGAGTACATAGCTCAGCCATCGAAGCAAGCTATCCAGCTACCCGCCAAGTTCTGACATCAACAAAACTCTGAATTAGTATTATAAATATTCTCTTACCTTTGCTGATCTTCGTCAGAATGCCCTCCGAGGACTCCTACTTCCACAAGAAATGTTTGTTTTGTTCGAAATACTCCATATTTATGTCCAAATACCTCCGTTTTGTTCGTGCGTTCAGATCACTATCCAAAGGCATAACGCGCGAGCGCAGTACCAGAGACGAAAAGTCACAATGTTCCATTACCGGTCGTAGAAACATGTCAAACATTGTTTACAGTCAATCCTTAGGGTATTTTTAACATAAAACGTCAATAATATTCCAACCGGACAATAGCGTATTCATTACAGAGGAAAAAGAAGGAACGGCGCGCCTGCGGCAGTCCACTCATTGACTGAGCTACTATTCTCTGCCCAGTAACAGGAGAATGATGAAAAAACTTTCTGAAGGCTGTTGACAGCCAATGGAAGCCAAGGAAGTGCAACGTGACCCCACAGACACTGTAGTTTCTATAGGGATTCAAAAGAAGAACTACAATTCTCAGATTTCCACACTTCCTGGTTGGATTTTTCTCAGGTTTTTGCCTGCCATATGAGTTCTGTTATACTCACAGACATCATTCAAACAGTTTTAGAAACTTCAGAGTGTTTTCTATCTAATAATATGAAAATATTTGACTCAAGGCTCAAGTATTAGGCAGTTTACGCTGGGCACGCTTTTCATCCGAAATCAAAAATACTGCCCCCTATACCCTAAAAAGTTAATTATGCATTGAACTGCATCCATCTATTCTGCCAACAATGCCTTAGTGTACGTCATGAGATGTTGAGTCAAATATAACCTATTTTAAAAAACTTATATAGAGTTGGGTTTGTCGCATAAACTGGGAATTTGATATTTTTGACTGATATTCTAATTGTCTGTTTGCTTCATATCTGCAAAGTAGTTAAAACTCTGTCAGTTCCATTTAAGAAGAAGCCTGAAGTTCATAGCTGTCTTTCAAAACTCCTCATTTTTTAAATGTCCTCTCTCTCTCTGTCTCTGTCTCTCTCTCTCTAGCTCTCTCTCTCTCTCTCTCTCTCTCTCTCTCTCTCTCTCTGTCTCTCTGTCTCTCCCTCCTCTCTCTCTCTCTCTCTCTCTCTCTCTTCCTCTCTCTCTCTCTCTCTCTCTCTTTCTCTCTCTCTCTGTCTCTCTCTCTCTCTCTCTAGCTCTCTCTCTCGCTCTCTCTCTCTCTCTGTCTCTCTCTGTCTCTCTCTCTCTCTAGCTCTCTCTCTCTCTCTCTCTCGCTCTCTCTCTCTCTCTGTCTCTCTTTTCAATTCAATTCAAGGGGCTTTACTGGCATGGGAAACATATGTTAATGTTGCCAAAGCAAGTGAAGTAGATAATATACAAAAGTTAAATACATTTCACAAACTCAGTGGAATAAATGAGATGAGGTTTTCGCCTCCTTCTGGTTCCTCTTTGACTCCTACATGTCACAGGGTCAAACAACAGACAGAGAAAGGAAAGGAGAGAGAGAGAGGTAACAACAGACAGAGAAAGGAGAGAGAGAGAGGTAACAACATACAGAGAAAGGAAAGGAGAGAGAGAGAAAGATAACGACAGACAGAGAAAGGAAAGGAGAGAGAGAGATAACGACAGACAGAAAGGAAAGGAGAGAGAGAAAGATAACGACAGACAGAGAAAGGAAAGGAGAGAGAAAGATAACGACAGACCGAGAAAGGAAAGGAGAGAGAGAGAAATAACGACAGTCAGAGAAAGGAAAGGAGAGAGAGAGATAATGACAGACAGAGAAAGGAAAGGAGAGAGAGAAAGATAACGATATACAGAGAAAGGAGAGAGAGAGAAAGATAACGACAGACAGAGAAAGGAGAGGAGAGAGAGATAACAACAGACATAGAAAGGAAAGGAGAGAGAGAGAAAGATAACGGCAGACAGAGAAAGGAGAGAGAGAGAGAGAGAACGACAGACATAGAAAGGAGAGGAGAGAGAGAGATTGATAGCGACAGACAGAGAAAGGAGAGGAGAGAGAGAGAAGGATAACGACAGACAGAGAAAGGAGAGAGAACGAAATATAAGAAAATGAGATGTTAAGTCAAGTGTGTGGAGTTTATAAACCCAGCTCTGCTATTGGTTGACGTGTTGTGATGTTATGATGTTGATAGTGGTTACTTGTTGTTATATAGAGCTCTGTACTATACTAACAGGATGTTGATAGTGGTTACTTGTTGTTATATAGAGCTCTGTACTATACTAACAGGATGTTGATAGTGGGTACTTGTTGTTATACAGAGCTCTGTACTATAATAACAGGATGTTGATAGTGGTTACTTGTTGTTATATAGAGCTCTGTACTATACTAACAGGATGTTGATAGTGGTTACTTGTTGTTATATAGAGCTCTGTACTATACTAACAGGATGTTGATAGTGGTTACTTGTTGTTATACAGAGCTCTGTACTATAATAACAGGATGTTGATAGTGGTTACTTGTTGTTATACAGAGCTCTGTACTATAATAACAGGATGTTGATAGTGGTTACTTGTTGTTATATAGAGCTCTGTACTATACTAACAGGATGTTGATAGTGGTTACTTGTTGTTATATAGAGCTCTGTACTATAATAACAGGATGTTGATAGTGGTTACTTGTTGTTATATAGAGCTCTGTACTATACTAGCAGGATGTTGATAGTGGTTACTTGTTGTTATACAGAGCTCTGTACTATACTAACAGGATGTTGATAGTGGTTACTTGTTGTTATATAGAGCTCTGTACTATACTAACAGGATGTTGATAGTGGTTACTTGTTGTTATATAGAGCTCTGTACTATACTAACAGGATGTTGATAGTGGTTACTTGTTGTTATATAGAGCTCTGTACTATAATAACAGGATGTTGATAGTGGTTACTTGTTGTTATACAGAGCTCTGTACTATAATAACAGGATGTTGATAGTGGTTACTTGTTGTTATATAGAGCTCTGTACTATACTAACAGGATGTTGATAGTGGTTACTTGTTGTTATATAGAGCTCTGTACTATACTAACAGGATGTTGATAGTGGTTACTTGTTGTTATACAGAGCTCTGTACTATACTAACAGGATGTTGATAGTGGTTACTTGTTGTTATATAGAGCTCTGTACTATAATAACAGGATGTTGATAGTGGTTACTTGTTGTTATACAGAGCTCTGTACTATAATAACAGGATGTTGATAGTGGTTACTTGTTGTTATATAGAGCTCTGTACTATACTAGCAGGATGTTGATAGTGGTTACTTGTTGTTATACAGAGCTCTGTACTATACTAACAGGATGTTGATAGTGGTTACTTGTTGTTATATAGAGCTCTGTACTATACTAACAGGATGTTGATAGTGGTTACTTGTTGTTATATAGAGCTCTGTACTATACTAACAGGATGTTGATAGTGGGTACTTGTTGTTATACAGAGCTCTGTACTATACTAACAGGATGTTGATAGTGGTTACTTGTTGTTATACAGAGCTCTGTACTATAATAACAGGATGTTGATAGTGGTTACTTGTTGTTATACAGAGCTCTGTACTATAATAACAGGATGTTGATAGTGGTTACTTGTTGTTATATAGAGCTCTGTACTATAATAACAGGATGTTGATAGTGGTTACTTGTTGTTATACAGAGCTCTGTACTATACTAACAGGATGTTGATAGTGGTTACTTGTTGTTATACAGAGCTCTGTACTATACTAACAGGATGTTGATAGTGGTTACTTGTTGTTATACAGAGCTCTGTACTATACTAACAGGATGTTGATAGTGGTTACTTGTTGTTATATAGAGCTCTGTACTATACTAACAGGATGTTGATAGTGGTTACTTGTTGTTATACAGAGCTCTGTACTATACTAACAGGATGTTGATAGTGGTTACTTGTTGTTATACAGAGCTCTGTACTATAATAACAGGATGTTGATAGTGGTTACTTGTTGTTATATAGAGCTCTGTACTATACTAACAGGATGTTGATAGTGGTTACTTGTTGTTATACAGAGCTCTGTACTATAATAACAGGATGTTGATAGTGGTTACTTGTTGTTATACAGAGCTCTGTACTATAATAACAGGATGTTGATAGTGGTTACTTGTTGTTATACAGAGCTCTGTACTATAATAACAGGATGTTGATAGTGGTTACTTGTTGTTATATAGAGCTCTGTACTATACTAACAGGATGTTGATAGTGGTTACTTGTTGTTATACAGAGCTCTGTACTATACTAACAGGATGTTGATAGTGGTTACTTGTTGTTATACAGAGCTCTGTACTATAATAACAGGATGTTGATAGTGGTTACTTGTTGTTATACAGAGCTCTGTACTATAATAACAGGATGTTGATAGTGGTTACTTGTTGTTATACAGAGCTCTGTACTATACTAACAGGATGTTGATAGTGGTTACTTGTTGTTATACAGAGCTCTGTACTATACTAACAGGATGTTGATAGTGGTTACTTGTTGTTATACAGAGCTCTGTACTATACTAACAGGATGTTGATAGTGGTTACTTGTTGTTATACAGAGCTCTGTACTATACTAACAGGATGTTGATAGTGGTTACTTGTTGTTATACAGAGCTCTGTACTATAATAACAGGATGTTGATAGTGGGTACTTGTTGTTATACAGAGCTCTGTACTATACTAACAGGATGTTGATAGTGGTTACTTGTTGTTATATAGAGCTCTGTACTATAATAACAGGATGTTGATAGTGGTTACTTGTTGTTATATAGAGCTCTGTACTATACTAACAGGATGTTGATAGTGGTTACTTGTTGTTATACAGAGCTCTGTACTATACTAACAGGATGTTGATAGTGGTTACTTGTTGTTATACAGAGCTCTGTACTATAATAACAGGATGTTGATAGTGGTTACTTGTTGTTATATAGAGCTCTGTACTATAATAACAGGATGTTGATAGTGGTTACTTGTTGTTATATAGAGCTCTGTACTATACTAACAGGATGTTGATAGTGGTTACTTGTTGTTATACAGAGCTCTGTACTATAATAACAGGATGTTGATAGTGGTTACTTGTTGTTATACAGAGCTCTGTACTATACTAACAGGATGTTGATAGTGGTTACTTGTTGTTATACAGAGCTCTGTACTATACTAACAGGATGTTGATAGTGGTTACTTGTTGTTATACAGAGCTCTGTACTATAATAACAGGATGTTGATAGTGGTTACTTGTTGTTATACAGAGCTCTGTACTATAATAACAGGATGTTGATAGTGGTTACTTGTTGTTATACAGAGCTCTGTACTATACTAACAGGATGTTGATAGTGGTTACTTGTTGTTATACAGAGCTCTGTACTATACTAACAGGATGTTGATAGTGGTTACTTGTTGTTATATAGAGCTCTGTACTATACTAACAGGATGTTGATAGTGGTTACTTGTTGTTATATAGAGCTCTGTACTATACTAACAGGATGTTGATAGTGGTTACTTGTTGTTATACAGAGCTCTGTACTATACTAACAGGATGTTGATAGTGGTTACTTGTTGTTATATAGAGCTCTGTACTATACTAACAGGATGTTGATAGTGGGTACTTGTTGTTATATAGAGCTCTGTACTATAATAACAGGATGTTGATAGTGGTTACTTGTTGTTATATAGAGCTCTGTACTATACTAACAGGATGTTGATAGTGGTTACTTGTTGTTATATAGAGCTCTGTACTATACTAACAGGATGTTGATAGTGGTTACTTGTTGTTATATAGAGCTCTGTACTATACTAACAGGATGTTGATAGTGGTTACTTGTTGTTATATAGAGCTCTGTACTATACTAACAGGATGTTGATAGTGGTTACTTGTTGTTATACAGAGCTCTGTACTATACTAACAGGATGTTGATAGTGGTTACTTGTTGTTATATAGAGCTCTGTACTATAATAACAGGATGTTGATAGTGGTTACTTGTTGTTATACAGAGCTCTGTACTATACTAACAGGATGTTGATAGTGGTTACTTGTTGTTATACAGAGCTCTGTACTATACTAACAGGATGTTGATAGTGGTTACTTGTTGTTATACAGAGCTCTGTACTATACTAACAGGATGTTGATAGTGGTTACTTGTTGTTATACAGAGCTCTGTACTATACTAACAGGATGTTGATAGTGGTTACTTGTTGTTATACAGAGCTCTGTACTATACTAACAGGATGTTGATAGTGGTTACTTGTTGTTATACAGAGCTCTGTACTATAATAACAGGATGTTGATAGTGGTTACTTGTTGTTATACAGAGCTCTGTACTATACTAACAGGATGTTGATAGTGGTTACTTGTTGTTATACAGAGCTCTGTACTATAATAACAGGATGTTGATAGTGGTTACTTGTTGTTATACAGAGCTCTGTACTATAATAACAGGATGTTGATAGTGGTTACTTGTTGTTATACAGAGCTCTGTACTATACTAACAGGATGTTGATAGTGGTTACTTGTTGTTATACAGAGCTCTGTACTATACTAACAGGATGTTGATAGTGGTTACTTGTTGTTATATAGAGCTCTGTACTATACTAGCAGGATGTTGATAGTGGTTACTTGTTGTTATACAGAGCTCTGTACTATACTAACATGCAGTGCCATCCTTGCGTTCTGCACATGAGTGTGTGTGTGTGTATGTATGTTCGTGTCTGTTGGCTGTCTGTGTAATAGTGTATGTGTGTGTGTGTGTGTGTGTGTGTGTGTGTGTGTGTGTGTGTGTGTGTGTGTGTGTGTGTGTGTGTGTGTGTGTGTGTGTGTGTGTGTGTGTGTGTGTAATGGCCACAGGGTGTTGCTGATAGCGACAGAAGGGAAAGATCTCTACACTCTAATTCATTAAGCTTCATCTCTCTCTCCTTCTTTCTCCTTATCTCTTTCTTTCTCTCTCTCTCTCTCCTTCTCTCTTTCTGTCTCTCTCTCTCTCTCCTTCTCTCTGTCTGTCTCTCTCTCCTTCTCTCTCCTCTCTCTTCTCTCTCTCTGTCTCTCTCTCTCCTTCTCTCTCTCTCCTTCTCTCTTTCTGTCTCTCTCTCTCCTTCTCTCTCTTTCCTCTGTCTCTCTCTCTCTCCTTCTCTCTCTCCCCTCTCTTTCTGTCTCTCTCTATCTCCTTCTCTCTTTTTTCTCTCTGTTCTCCACTTGTCAATCAAAACAGCAGTATGTCTCTCTTAGGGAAAGGGGGATACCTAGTCAGTACAACTGAATGCATTCAACTGAAATGTGTCTTCCACATTTAACCCAACCCCTCTGAATCAGAGAGGTGCGGGGGGCTGCCTTAATCAACATCCACGTCTTCGGCGTCCGGGGAACCGTGGGTTAACTGCCTTGTTCAGGGGCAGAATGACAGATCTTTACCTTGTCAGCTCGGGGATTCGGGAACATGTAAGGTTTGTGTGTGTCTGTGTGTTTATGTGTGTATCTCTCTGCTCAGCAGTGTAAAACTGTAAGAAAGCTGTTGAAGCCAGACAGCGTCCCCAAAGAGAGGGACAGTCCCCCCCCACACACACACACCAGTTGGACACACACACCACACTGTGATGTGGGACGTCGCTTCGCTGCCTGAAAGAGGATTGTTTTCTTCTAGGATAGAAAACGTAAGAAGAGAGAGAAGAGACATAAGAGAGAGAAGAGACATAAGAGAGAGGAGAGACAGAAGAGAGAAGAGAGACAGAAGAGAGAAGAGAGACAGAAGAAAGAAGAGAGACAGAAGAGAGAGACAGAAGAGAGAGACAGAAGAGAGAGACAGAAGAGAGAGACAGAAGAGAGAGACAGAAGAGAGAAAAGAGACACAGAAGAGAGGAGAGACAGAAGAGAGAGACAGAAGAGTGAGGAGAGACAGAAGAGAGAAGAGAGACAGAAGAGAGAGACAGAAGAGAGAGGAGAGACAAAAGAGAGAGACAGAAGAGAGAAGAGAGACAGAAGAGAGAAGAGAGACAGAAGAGAGAGACAGAAGAGAGAGGAGAGACAGAAGAGAGAAGAGAGACAGAAGAGAGAAGAGAGACAGAAGAGAGAGACAGAAGAGAGAGGAGAGACAGAAGAGAGAGACAGAAGAGAGAAAAGAGACACAGAAGAGAGGAGAGACAGAAGAGAGAGACAGAAGAGTGAGGAGAGACAGAAGAGAGAGAGAGAGACCGACTGAGTCACCACCAATTGGCAATAGAAACCGGCAGACATAAAAAGACATGACTGCCCAAAGAGGAGTCACTGCACAACAGGCGAGGTAGAGACAGAGATGCACTTTCTGCTTTACTGTGAGAAATATTCCTCACGAAGAGATTCATTATTCGCAGCATTTCCTACATTTATTCCGAATGTATTATTAAACCCAGAGGAAAAAATAAAAATACTCATGGGTGAAGGACCAACAGTTCCTCTTGCAGCCAAAAATGTATTTGCCTTCCATAGCCTGAGGGATACTTATTATTATTATTGTTGTCTCTCTCTCTCTCCTCTCTCTTTCTCTCTCTTCTCTCTCTTTCTCTCTCTCTTCTGTCTCTCCTCACTCTTCTGTCTCTCTCTTCTTTCTCTCTTCTGTCTCTCACTCTCTTCTGTCTCTCTCTCTTCTGTCTCTCTCTCTTCTGTCTCTCTCTCTTCAAATCAAATCAAATGTATTTATATAGCCCTTCGTACATCAGCTGATATCTCAAAGTGCTGTACAGAAACCCAGCAGAAAACCCCAAACAGCAAGCAAAGCATGTGAAAGAAGCACGGTGGCTAGGAAAAACTCCCTAGGAAAAACTCCCTAGAAAGGCCAAAAACCTAGGAAGAAACCTAGAGAGGAACCAGGCTATGAGGGGTGGCCAGTCCTCTTCTGGCTGTGCAGGGTGGATATTATAACAGAACATGGTCAAGATGTTAAAATGTTCATAAATGACCAGCATGGTCAAATAATAATAATCATAGTAGTTGTCGAGGGTGCAACAAGCACGTCCGGTGAACAGGTCAGGGTTCCATAGCCGCAGGCAGAACAGTTGAAACTGGAGCAGCAGCACGGCCAGGTGGACTGGGGACAGCAAGGAGTCATCATACCAGGTAGTCCTGAGGCATGGTCCTAGGGCTCAGGTCCTCCGAGAGAAAGACAGAAAGAGAGAAAGAGAGAATTAGAGAGAGCATATTTAAATTCACACAGGACACCGGATAAGACAAGAGAAATACTCCAGATGTAACAGACTGACCCTAGCCCCCCGACACATTAACTACTGCAGCATAAATACTGGAGGCTGAGACAGGAGGGATCAGAAGACACTGTGGCCCCATCCGATGATACCCCCGGACAGGGCCAAACAGGCAGGATATAACCCCACCCACTTTGCCAAAGCACAGCCCCCACACCACTAGAGAGATGTCTCCAACCACCAACTTACCGTCCTAAGACAAGGCCTCTTCTGTCTCTCTCTCTCTTCTCCCTCTCTCTCTTCTGTCTCCCTCCCTCTTCTGTCTCTCTCTCTTCTCTCTCTCTCTTCTGTCTCTCTCTCTCTCTTCTGTCTCTCTCTCTTCTCTCTCTCTCTCTCTCTCTCTCTCTCTCTCTCTCTCTCTCTCTTCTGTCTCTCTCTCCTGTCTCTCTCTTCTTTCTCTCCTCACTCTTCTGTCTCTTTTCTGTCTGTCTGTCTGTCTGTCTGTCTGTCTGTCTGTCTGTCTGTCTGTCTGTCTGTCTGTCTGTCTGTCTGTCTGTCTGTCTGTCTGTCTGTCTGTCTGTCTGTCTCTCTCTTTCTCTCTCTCTCTCTCTCTCTCTCTCTCTCTGCATGCTGGGAATTGTTTGAGCAAGGGAGTGCGTGTGTGGTGTAGAGTTAGATATTCAGAACTTTCTTTAGGTTTTCTCTTTCTTGGTGGCATTCTTTGTTTTCTTCTGTGCATGATTAAGGTTATTATTTTTATTTGTTTGTTGTGGTAGAATTAAGTATTTTGTTTTCGTATCGAAATTACCCTGTTTTTGGCGGGGATGGCAGCCCAAAAGTGGATGCCGTCCCTGTCACTTCGGCACGGCTTTAGGTGTGTTACTGAAGCTACTGTCACGGTGGAGGAGTTTCTGGTCGCAGTGGGAGAGAAGGTAGGATATGAGAATGTTGCTTATGCGTCACGGATGAATAAAGCGGTGGTGGTTTTTCTTAAAGAAGAGTGTCTTGTTAATCGTATGGTTGAGCAAGGCGTACTTCTTAAAGGAATGTTTATTCAAGTTACGCCGCTTTTTTCTCCGTCAACAAGGGTAACGATTTCAAATGTACCGCCGTTTATTCCAAATGAGCTATTGGAGCGCGAGTTATTGCGCTTTGGGAAGTTAGCAAGTTCAATTAAGGTTGTCCCATTGGGTTGCAAACACCCGGCGTTGAAACAGGTTATGTCTTTTCGGCGACAGGTGTTTATGTTTTTGGACTCACCGCAGCAGACTTTGGAGTTAGCGTTTAAAGTCAAGTATGACAACAGACTGTATATGGCTTATGCTAGTACGGGTAGTCAACGGTGTTTTGAGTGTGGGGATGTTGGTCATAAGCGACATGCTTGCCCGAAAAGGGAGAAGGCAGAGGGAGGGGCGCAGGTGGTCCTCGTAACGCCTGGGCCCACTGATGTAGGGAGAGGGGGGCCGACAGCGGTTGAGCAGCCACAAGCACCTGCTGCTGAGGAACAAGTTATCCATGTTGAGGACACGGAGTTGCAACTTGTGTTAGAGGGAAATGTTATGCAGCAGAAACATTTTGTTGTAGAAAGCAAGGATAGATCTGAAGAGCCAGTTCCTCAGACTGGTGAGGAGGTGCCCAGTACGAGTGCTGGGGTACAGGAGGGGGTTCATATGGAGCTAGTCTCCCAGGTAGTGGAGGAGATGCCCACTATGAGTAACGGGGTACAGGAGGGGGTTCATGTGGAGCTAGACTCCCAGGTAGTGGAGGAGATGCCCACTACTAGTAATAGGGTACAGGTGGGGCTAGTCTCCCAGGTAGTGGAGGAGATGCCCACTACTAGTAATAGGGTTCAGGTGGGGCTAGTCTCCCAGGTAGTGGAGGAGATGCCCACTACTAGTAATAGGGTTCAGGTGGGGCTAGTCTCTCAGGTAGTGGAGGAGATGCCCACTACGACTAATAGGGTTCAGGTGGGGCTAGTCTCCCAGGTAGTGGAGGAGATGCCCACTACTAGTAATAGGGTTCAGGTGGGGCTAGTCTCCCAGGTAGTGGAGGAGATGCCCACTACTAGTAATAGGGTTCAGGTGGGGCCAGTCTCCCAGGTAGTGGAGGAGATGCCCACTATTAGTAATGGGGTTCAGGTAGAGCTAGTCTCCCAGGTAGTGGAGGAGATGCCCACTACTAGTAATAGGGTTCAGGTAGAGCTAGTCTCCCAGGTAGTGGAGGAGATGCCCACTATGAGTAACGGGGTACAGGAGGGGGTTCATGTGGAGCTAGACTCCCAGGTAGTGGAGGAGATGCCCACTACTAGTAATAGGGTACAGGTGGGGCTAGTCTCCCAGGTAGTGGAGGAGATGCCCACTACTAGTAATAGGGTTCAGGTGGGGCTAGTCTCCCAGGTAGTGGAGGAGATGCCCACTACTAGTAATAGGGTTCAGGTGGGGCTAGTCTCTCAGGTAGTGGAGGAGATGCCCACTACGACTAATAGGGTTCAGGTGGGGCTAGTCTCCCAGGTAGTGGAGGAGATGCCCACTACTAGTAATAGGGTTCAGGTGGGGCTAGTCTCCCAGGTAGTGGAGGAGATGCCCACTACTAGTAATAGGGTTCAGGTGGGGCCAGTCTCCCAGGTAGTGGAGGAGATGCCCACTACTAGTAATGGGGTTCAGGTAGAGCTAGTCTCCCAGGTAGTGGAGGAGATGCCCACTACTAGTAATAGGGTTCAGGTAGAGCTAGTCTCCCAGGTAGTGGAGGAGATGCCCACTACTAGTAATAGGGTTCAGGTAGAGCTAGTCTCCCAGGTAGTGGAGGAGATGCCCACTACTAGTAATAGGGTTCAGGTAGAGCTAGTCTCCCAGGTAGTGGAGGAGATGCCCACTACTAGTAATAGGGTTCAGGTAGAGCTAGTCTCCCAGGTAGTGGAGGAGATGCCCACTATTAGTAATGGGGTTCAGGTAGAGCTAGACTCCCAGGTAGTGGAGGAGATGCCCACTACTAGTAATGGGGTTCAGGTTGAGCTAGTCTCCCAGGTAGTGGAGGAGATGCCCACTACTAGTAATAGGGTTCAGGTAGAGCTAGTCTCCCAGGTAGTGGAGGAGATGCCCACTACTAGTAATAGGGTTCCGGTAGAGCTAGTCTCCCAGGTAGTGGAGGAGATGCCCACTACTAGTAATAGGGTTCAGGTAGAGCTAGTCTCCCAGGTAGTGGAGGAGATGCCCACTACTAGTAATAGGGTTCAGGTAGAGCTAGTCTCCCAGGTAGTGGAGGAGATGCCTGGTACGAGTGATGGGCTGCAAGTGGGGAGTGATGAAAGGGATGTGTTAGAAGCGAGTCAGGGGTCTGTGGCCTCAGTTGAGGAGGAGCAGGATATGGATATCTCTATTGGTATGATAGCAGCTGGTGACGACTCAATTTATGATCTAGAGGAGGTAAATAGGTTTTTGGATCAGACTTTTGGGAAATCTGTCAAATTGGCAGAATATTTTGATGTTGATAAGTTTGTGAGGTCAGCTGTGATGTTACAGAAGACGGTGGGGTTAGACCAGTTAAGTGAGAAGAAGCGGTTTCGCTTGAGGAAATTTGTTACTGCTGTTACAGCAGCAAAAGGTGCTGGGAAACGTGGTCAGGGTAAGAGAAAATGTAAACAATGATGTTGATCATGCTTCATAGGGATGTCTTCTTTTTTCTCTTTGGTTTCTCTGTGGTTTCTTCTGCTTTTCCTTTCTCTTTTCTATATGGAGGTACTAAGGGTAGGTTCTCTCAATATTAATGGTGGAAGGGACAGGAATAAGAGGGCTTGGTAAAACAGAAAAGGCTTAATGTAGTTTTTCTACAGGAGACACATAGTGATGAGGAAAATAAGGTTGACTGGGGTATGTGGTGGGAGGGGCAGCATATACTCAGTCATGGTACTAATTTCAGTGCTGGGGTGGCAATCTTGTTTTCTTCAGGCTTAGGGGTGACTATGGTATCTACAACAGAGATTGTCAAGGGACGGGTTTTATTGGTCAAGGCGGAGGTTATGGGGTTTTTGTTAGTTTTTTTGAATGTTTATGCTCCTAATGAGGGTACAGAGCGTATTGCTGTATTTGATCAAATAAAGGAAACTTTAAGACAGTGTGACCAAGAGGGTTGTATGGTTTTAGGGGGGGACTGGAACTGTATAGTGGATTTTACTGTTGACCGCACCGCTGAAGAACCTCACCTGCGGTCAGCCACTTGCCTGTCTGGTCTACTAACTGAGTTTGAGCTTTCTGATGTGTGGAGAGTCAGGAATGCAAAAGTTAGGCAGTACACATGGCTAAAAATCAATGAAGGTCGTGTCAGTGCAGCAAGGTTAGACAGGTTGTATGTATCTGATCAATACTGTAGTAGGGTTGGAAGATGTGACATTACTCCTGTGGGTTTCTCTGATCACCATTTTGTTACTGTTGATATTCATTTGTCCCGTCCACGAAGGTCATCACCTTACTGGTATTTTAATGTTAAATTGTTACATGATGTCATGTTTTGTGAAAGGTTTTTGTTGTTTTGGGAAAAATGGAGGGTTACAAAAGGAAATTTGAGTCCTTGAGACAATGGTGGGAGGTTGGGAAGGCCCAAATACGATTATTTTGTCAACAGTATACTGCTCTGTCTCGAATTGAAGTCAAAGAGACTATCAAGGCCCTTGAACAGGACATCAAATTTATTGAATTGAAACTGCTCACTCAGAACGACCCTGGATTAGTCATGAATTTACAGGACAAGAGACATGAACTGAGATTGTTTCTGCATGAAAGAGTGAAGGGTGCCTTGATTAGGTCTCGTTTCGCTTCCCTCAAGGATATGGATGCTCCTAGCGCTTTCTTTTTTAACCTAGGACAGTCGACACTGCAACGTAAACAGATGGTCTGCCTTCGTCTCCCTGATGGGAAGGTGACCACGGATGACAGTGAAATGCGTCAACATGCAGTGGATTTCTACTCTGCCCTCTATAAGGCGGAGGATTGTGACTCTCTGTGTACTGAACAGTTGCTACACGGTCTTCCTCAATTGGGACCTGAGCAGAGAGTCGCATTGGACTCTGACATTACACTGCAAGAGCTGTCCACAGCAGTTATGCAGTGAAGGGGATAGAGAGACAGAGTGAAGGGGAGAGAGACAGAGTGAAGAGGGTAGAGAGACAGTGTGAAGGGGATAGAGACAGAGTGAAGGGGAGAGAGACAGAGTGAAGGGGATAGAGACAGAGTGAAGGGGATAGAGAGACAGAGTGAAGGGGAGAGAGACAGAGTGAAGGGTATAGAGAGACAGAGTGAAGGGGATAGAGACAGAGTGAAGGGGATAGAGAGACAGAGTGAAGGGGAGAGAGACAGAGTGAAGGGGATAGAGAGACAGAGTTAAGGGGATAGAGACAGAGTGAAGGGCTGAGAGACAGAGTGAAGGGGTAAAGACAGAGTGAAGGGGATAGAGACAGAGTGAAGGGGTTAGAGAGACAGAGTGAAGGGGGAGAGAGACAGAGTGAAGGGGATGGAGAGACAGAGTGAAGGGCATGGAGAGACAGAGTGAAGGGGATAGAGACAGAGTTAAGGGGATAGAGAGACAGAGTGAAGGGGAGAGAGAGACAGAGTGAAGGGGAGGGATAGAGACAGAGTGAAGGGGATAGAGAGACAGAGTGAAGGTGAGAGAGACAGAGTGAAGGGGGTAGAGAGACAGAGTGAAGGGGAGGGATAGAGACAGAGTGAAGGGGATAGAGAGACAGAGTGAAGGTGAGAGAGACAGAGTGAAGGGGATAGAGAGACAGAGTGAAGGGGGTAGAGAGACAGAGTGAAGGGGATAGAGAGACAGAGTGAAGGTGAGAGAGACAGAGTGAAGGGGATAGAGAGACAGAGTGAAGGGGAGGGATAGAGACAGAGTGAAGGGGATAGAGAGACAGAGTGAAGGTGAGAGAGACAGAGTGAAGGGGATAGAGAGACAGAGTGAAGGTGAGAGAGACAGAGTGAAGGGGAGAGAGACAGAGTGAAGGGGATAGAGAGACAGAGTTAAGGGGATAGAGACAGAGTGAAGGGCTGAGAGACAGAGTGAAGGGGTGAGAGACAGAGTGAAGGAGAGAGACAGAGTGAAGGGGATAGAGAGACAGAGTGAAGGCGGATAGAGAGACAGAGTGAAGGGGAAAGAGACAGAGTGAAGGGGATAGAGAGACAGAGTGAAGGGGATAGAGAGACAGAGTGAAGGGGATAGAGAGACAGAGTGAAGGGGATAGAGAGACAGAGTGAAGGGGATAGAGACAGAGTGAAGGGGATAGAGAGACAGAGTGAAGGGGAGAGAGACAGAGTGAAGGGGATAGAGAAAAAGAGTGAAGGGGAAGAGAGACAGAGTGAAGGGGATAGAGAGACAGAGTGAAGGGGATAGAGAGACAGAGTGAAGGAGATAGAGAGACAGAGTGAAGGGGATAGAGAGAGACAGAGTGAAGTGGTTAGAGAGAGACAGAGTGAAGGGGATAGAGAGACAGAGTGAAGGGGATAGAGAGACAGAGTGAAGGGGTAAAGACAGAGTGAAGGGGATAGAGACAGAGTGAAGGGGTTAGAGAGACAGAGTGAAGGGGGAGAGAGACAGAGTGAAGGGGATGGAGAGACAGAGTGAAGGGCATGGAGAGACAGAGTGAAGGGGATAGAGAGACAGAGTGAAGGATAGAGACAGAGTGAAGGGGATAGAGAGACAGAGTGAAGGTGAGAGAGACAGAGTTAAGGGGATAGAGAGACAGAGTGAAGGGGAGAGAGAGACAGAGTGAAGGGGAGGGATAGAGACAGAGTGAAGGGGATAGAGAGACAGAGTGAAGGTGAGAGAGACAGAGTGAAGGGGATAGAGAGACAGAGTGAAGGGGAGGGATAGAGACAGAGTGAAGGGGATAGAGAGACAGAGTGAAGGTGAGAGAGACAGAGTGAAGGGGATAGAGAGACAGAGTGAAGGGGGTAGAGAGACAGAGTGAAGGGGATAGAGAGACAGAGTGAAGGTGAGAGAGACAGAGTGAAGGGGATAGAGAGACAGAGTGAAGGGGAGGGATAGAGACAGAGTGAAGGGGATAGAGAGACAGAGTGAAGGTGAGAGAGACAGAGTGAAGGGGATAGAGAGACAGAGTGAAGGTGAGAGAGACAGAGTGAAGGGGAGAGAGACAGAGTGAAGGGGATAGAGAGACAGAGTGAAGGTGAGAGAGACAGAGTGAAGGGGAGAGAGACAGAGTGAAGGGGATAGAGAGACAGAGTGAAGGTGAGAGAGACAGAGTGAAGGGGAGAGAGACAGAGTGAAGGGGATAGAGAGACAGAGTGAAGGGGAGAGAGACAGAGTGAAGGGGATAGAGACAGAGTGAAGGGGAGAGAGACAGAGTGAAGGGGAGGGATAGAGACAGAGTGAAGGGGGTAGAGAGACAGAGTGAAGGTGAGAGGGACAGAGTGAAGGGGATAGAGAGACAGAGTGAAGGGGGTAGAGAGACAGAGTGAAGGGGATAGAGAGACAGAGTGAAGGTGAGAGAGACAGAGTGAAGGGGATAGAGAGACAGAGTGAAGGGGAGGGATAGAGACAGAGTGAAGGGGTAGAGAGACAGAGTGAAGGTGAGAGAGACAGAGTGAAGGGGATAGAGAGACAGAGTGAAGGTGAGAGAGACAGAGTGAAGGGGAGAGAGACAGAGTGAAGGGGATAGAGAGACAGAGTTAAGGGGATAGAGACAGAGTGAAGGGCTGAGAGACAGAGTGAAGGGGTGAGAGACAGAGTGAAGGAGAGAGACAGAGTGAAGGGGATAGAGAGACAGAGTGAAGGCGGATAGAGAGACAGAGTGAAGGGGAAAGAGACAGAGTGAAGGGGATAGAGAGACAGAGTGAAGGGGATAGAGAGACAGAGTGAAGGGGATAGAGAGACAGAGTGAAGGGGATAGAGACAGAGTGAAGGGGATAGAGAGAGACAGAGTGAAGGGGAGAGAGACAGAGTGAAGGGGATAGAGAAAAGAGTGAAGGGGAAGAGAGACAGAGTGAAGGGGATAGAGAGACAGAGTGAAGGGGATAGAGAGACAGAGTGAAGGAGATAGAGAGACAGAGTGAAGGGGATAGAGAGAGACAGAGTGAAGTGGTTAGAGAGAGACAGAGTGAAGGGGATAGAGAGACAGAGTGAAGGGGATAGAGAGACAGAGTGAAGGGGTAAAGACAGAGTGAAGGGGATAGAGACAGAGTGAAGGGGTTAGAGAGACAGAGTGAAGGGGGAGAGAGACAGAGTGAAGGGGATGGAGATACAGAGTGAAGGGCATGGAGAGACAGAGTGAAGGGGATAGAGAGACAGAGTGAAGGATAGAGACAGAGTGAAGGGGATAGAGAGACAGAGTGAAGGTGAGAGAGACAGAGTTAAGGGGATAGAGAGACAGAGTGAAAGGGAGAGAGAGACAGAGTGAAGGGGAGGGATAGAGACAGAGTGAAGGGGATAGAGAGACAGAGTGAAGGGGAGAGAGACAGAGTGAAGGGGATAGAGAGACAGAGTGAAGGGGAGGGATAGAGACAGAGTGAAGGGGATAGAGAGACAGAGTGAAGGTGAGAGAGACAGAGTGAAGGGGATAGAGAGACAGAGTGAAGGGGTAGAGAGACAGAGTGAAGGGGATAGAGAGACAGAGTGAAGGTGAGAGAGACAGAGTGAAGGGGATAGAGAGACAGAGTGAAGGGGAGGGATAGAGACAGAGTGAAGGGGATAGAGAGACAGAGTGAAGGTGAGAGAGACAGAGTGAAGGGGATAGAGAGACAGAGTGAAGGTGAGAGAGACAGAGTGAAGGGGAGAGAGACAGAGTGAAGGGGATAGAGAGACAGAGTGAAGTTGAGAGAGACAGAGTGAAGGGGAGAGAGACAGAGTGAAGGGGATAGAGAGACAGAGTGAAGGTGAGAGAGACAGAGTGAAGGGGAGAGAGACAGAGTGAAGGGGATCGAGAGACAGAGTGAAGGGGAGAGAGACAGAGTGAAGGGGAGAGAGACAGAGTGAAGGGGATAGAGAGACAGAGTGAAGGGGAGAGAGACAGAGTGAAGGGGATCGAGAGACAGAGTGAAGGGGAGAGAGACAGAGTGAAGGGGATAGAGAGACAGAGGGTGTTAAAATAAGGAGAGTGTAGAATAGTTCCTACTATAAATGATGTAGTTGAGATCAGAACATGAAACATAAAGATTTAATGGGGGAGAGAGAGATGGAGAGATGGAGAGAGAGGGCGCGAGCGAGAGAGAGAGTTAGAGGGAGAGATTGAGAGACAAAGAGAGAGAGACGGAGAGAGAGCAAGAGAGACAGAGAGAGACACAGAGTGACAGCGAGAGAGAGGGAGAGAGAGACAGACAGAGAGAGAGAGAGACAGGGAGAGAGACAGAGTGACACACACAGAGAGAGAGAGAGATAGAGAGAGAGAGAGAGACAGATAGAGATAGAGAGAGAGGTCAAAATATTCTGAGTCTGATCTCCTGACAGAGAGAGGTCAGTATATTCTGAGTCTGATCTCCTGACAGAGAGAGGTCAGTATATTCTGAGTCTTATCTCCTGACAGACAGAGAGAGGTCAGTATATTCTGAGTCTGATCTCCTGACAGAGAGAGGTCAGTATATTCTGAGTCTGATCTCCTGACAGAGAGAGGTCAGTATATTCTGAGTCTGATCTCCTGACAGAGAGAGAGAGAGGTCAGTATATCCTGAGTCTGATCTCCTGACAGAGAGAGGTCAGTATATTCTGAGTCTGATCTCCTGACAGAGAGAGAGAGAGGTCAGTATATTCTGAGTCTGATCTCCTGACAGAGAGAGGTCAGTATATTCTGAGTCTGATCTCCTGACAGAGAGAGGTCAGTATATTCTGAGTCTGATCTCCTGACAGAGAGAGAGAGGTCAGTATATTCTGAGTCTATTCTCCTGACAGAGAGAGAGAGGTATATTCTGAGTCTGATCTCCTGACAGAGAGAGAGAGAGGTCAGTATATTCTGAGTCTGATCTCCTGACAGAGGAGAGAGGTCAGTATATTCTGAGTCTGATCTCCTGACAGAGAGAGAGAGGTCAGTATATTCTGAGTCTGATCTCCTGACAGAGAGAGAGTTCAGTATATTCTGAGTCTGATCTCCTGACAGAGAGAGGTCAGTATATTTTGAGTCTGACCTCCTGACAGAGAGAGGTCAGTATATTCTGAGTCTGATCTCCTGACAGAGAGAGGTCAGTATATCCTGAGTCTGATCTCCTGACAGAGAGAGGTCAGTATATCCTGAGTCTGATCTCCTGACAGAGAGAGAGAGATCAGTATATCCTGAGTCTGATCTCCTGACAGAGAGAGGTCAGTATATCCTGAGTCTGATCTCCTGACAGAGAGAGGTCAGTATATTCTGAGTCTGATCTCCTGACAGAGAGAGGTCAGTATATTCTGAGTCTGATCTCCTGACAGAGAGAGAGAGATCAGTATATCCTGAGTCTGATCTCCTGACAGAGAGAGGTCAGTATATTCTGAGTCTGATCTCCTGACAGAGAGAGGTCAGTATATTCTGAGTCTGATCTCCTGACAGAGAGAGAGGTCAGTATATTCTGAGTCTGATCTCCTGACAGAGAGAGATCAGTATATTCTGAGTCTGATGTCCTGACAGAGAGAGATCAGTATATTCTGAGTCTGTTCTCCTGACAGAGAAAGAGAGGTCAGTATATCCTGAGTCTGATCTCCTGACAGAGAGAGGTCAGTATATTCTGAGTCTGATCTCCTGACAGAGAGAGGTCAGTATATTCTGAGTCTGATCTCCTGACAGAGAGAGGTCAGTATATTCTGAGTCTGATCTCCTGACAGAGAGAGGTCAGTATATCCTGAGTCTGATCTCCTGACAGAGAGAGGTCAGTATATTCTGAGTCTGATCTCCTGACAGAGAGAGAGAGGTCAGTATATCCTGAGTCTGATCTCCTGACAGAGAGAGGTCAGTATATTCTGAGTCTGATCTCCTGACAGAGAGAGGTCAGTATATTCTGAGTCTGATCTCCTGACAGAGAGAGAGAGGTCAGTATATTCTGAGTCTGATCTCCTGACAGAGAGAGATCAGTATATTCTGAGTCTTTTCTCCTGACAGAGAGAGAGAGGTCAGTATATCCTGAGTCTGATCTCCTGACAGAGAGAGGTCAGTATATTCTGAGTCTGATCTCCTGACAGACAGAGAGAGGTCAGTATATTCTGAGTCTGATCTCCTGACAGAGAGAGGTCAGTATATTCTGAGGCTGATCTCCTGACAGAGAGAGGGGTCAGTATATTCTGAGTCTGATCTCCTGACAGAGAGAGAGAGGTCAGTATATCCTGAGTCTGATCTCCTGACAGAGAGAGGTCAGTATATTCTGAGTCTGATCTCCTGACAGAGAAAGAGGTCAGTATATTCTGAGTCTGTTCTCCTGACAGAGACAGGTCAGTATATTCTGAGTCTGATCTCCTGACAGAGAGAGGTCAGTATATTCTGAGTCTTATCTCCTGACAGACAGAGAGAGGTCAGTATATTCTGAATCTGATCTCCTGACAGAGAGAGGTCAGTATATTCTGAGTCTGATCTCCTGACAGAGAGAGGTCAGTATATCCTGAGTCTGATCTCCTGACAGAGAGAGAGAGGTCAGTATATTCTGAGTCTGATCTCCTGACAGACAGAGAGGGGTCAGTATATTCTGAGTCTGATCTCCTGACAGAGAGAGGTCAGTATATCCTGAGTCTGATCTCCTGACAGAGAGAGGTCAGTATATTCTGAGTCTGATCTCCTGACAGAGAGAGGTCAGTATATTCTGAGTCTGATCTCCTGACAGAGAGAGGTCAGTATATTCTGAGTCTGATCTCCTGACAGAGAGAGAGTCAGTATATTCTGAGTCTGATCTCCTGACAGAGAGAGGTCAGTATATTCTGAGTCTGTTCTCCTGACAGAGAGAGAGAGGTCAGTATATCCTGAGTCTGATCTCCTGACAGAGAGAGGTCAGTATATTCTGAGTCTGATCTCCTGACAGAGAGAGGTCAGTATATTCTGAGTCTGATCTCCTGACAGAGAGAGAGGTCAGTATATTCTGAGTCTGATCTCCTGACAGAGAGAGATCAGTATATTCTGAGTCTGATGTCCTGACAGAGAGAGGTCAGTATATCCTGAGTCTGATCTCCTGACAGAGAGAGGTCAGTATATTCTGAGTCTGATCTCCTGACAGAGAGAGGTCAGTATATTCTGAGTCTGATCTCCTGACAGAGAGAGGTCAGTATATTCTGAGTCTGATCTCCTGACAGAGAGAGGTCAGTATATCCTGAGTCTGATCTCCTGACAGAGAGAGGTCAGTATATTCTGAGTCTGATCTCCTGACAGAGAGAGAGAGGTCAGTATATCCTGAGTCTGATCTCCTGACAGAGAGAGGTCAGTATATTCTGAGTCTGATCTCCTGACAGAGAGAGGTCAGTATATTCTGAGTCTGATCTCCTGACAGAGAGAGAGAGGTCAGTATATTCTGAGTCTGATCTCCTGACAGAGAGAGATCAGTATATTCTGAGTCTTTTCTCCTGACAGAGAGAGAGAGGTCAGTATATCCTGAGTCTGATCTCCTGACAGAGAGAGGTCAGTATATTCTGAGTCTGATCTCCTGACAGACAGAGAGAGGTCAGTATATTCTGAGTCTGATCTCCTGACAGAGAGAGGTCAGTATATTCTGAGGCTGATCTCCTGACAGAGAGAGGGGTCAGTATATTCTGAGTCTGATCTCCTGACAGAGAGAGAGAGGTCAGTATATCCTGAGTCTGATCTCCTGACAGAGAGAGGTCAGTATATTCTGAGTCTGATCTCCTGACAGAGAAAGAGGTCAGTATATTCTGAGTCTGTTCTCCTGACAGAGACAGGTCAGTATATTCTGAGTCTGATCTCCTGACAGAGAGAGGTCAGTATATTCTGAGTCTTATCTCCTGACAGACAGAGAGAGGTCAGTATATTCTGAATCTGATCTCCTGACAGAGAGAGGTCAGTATATTCTGAGTCTGATCTCCTGACAGAGAGAGGTCAGTATATCCTGAGTCTGATCTCCTGACAGAGAGAGAGAGGTCAGTATATTCTGAGTCTGATCTCCTGACAGACAGAGAGGGGTCAGTATATTCTGAGTCTGATCTCCTGACAGAGAGAGGTCAGTATATCCTGAGTCTGATCTCCTGACAGAGAGAGGTCAGTATATTCTGAGTCTGATCTCCTGACAGAGAGAGGTCAGCATATTCTGAGTCTGATCTCCTGACAGAGAGAGGTCAGTATATCCTGAGTCTGATCTCCTGACAGAGAGGGGTCAGTATATTCTGAGTCTGTTCTCCTGACAGAGAGAGAGAGGTCAGTATATCCTGAGTCTGATCTCCTGACAGAGAGAGGTCAGTATATTCTGAGTCTGTTCTCCTGACAGAGAGAGAGAGGTCAGTATATCCTGAGTCTGATCTCCTGACAGAGAGAGGTCAGTATATTCTGAGTCTGATCTCCTGACAGAGAGAGAGAGGTCAGTATATTCTGAGTCTGATCTCCTGACAGAGAGAGGTCAGTATATCCTGAGTCTGATCTCCTGACAGAGAGAGGTCAGTATATTCTGAGTCTGATCTCCTGACAGAGAGAGGTCAGTATATTCTGAGTCTGATGTCCTGACAGAGAGAGATCAGTATATTCTGAGTCTGTTCTCCTGACAGAGAGAGAGAGGTCAGTATATTCTGAGTCTGTTCTCCTGACAGAGAGAGAGAGGTCAGTATATCCTGAGTCTGATCTCCTGACAGAGAGAGGTCAGTATATCCTGAGTCTGATCTCCTGACAGAGAGAGAGAGGTCAGTATATTCTGAGTCTGATCTCCTGACAGAGGAGAGAGGTCAGTATATCCTGAGTCTGATCTCCTGACAGAGAGAGAGGTCAGTATATTCTGAGTCTGATCTCCTGACAGAGAGAGAGAGAGGTCAGTATATTCTGAGTCTGATCTCCTGACAGAGGAGAGAGGTCAGTATATTCTGAGTCTGACCTCCTGACAGAGAGAGAGGTCAGTATATTCTGAGTCTGATCTCCTGACAGAGAGAGAGTTCAGTATATTCTGAGTCTGATCTCCTGACAGAGAGAGGTCAGTATATTTTGAGTCTGACCTCCTGACAGAGAGAGGTCAGTATATTCTGAGTCTGATCTCCTGACAGAGAGAGGTCAGTATATTCTGAGTCTGATCTCCTGACAGAGAGAGGTCAGTATATCCTGAGTCTGATCTCCTGACAGAGAGAGGTCAGTATATCCTGAGTCTGATCTCCTGACAGAGAGAGAGAGTCAGTATATCCTGAGTCTGATCTCCTGACAGAGAGAGGTCAGTATATTCTGAGTCTGATCTCCTGACAGAGAGAGGTCAGTATATTCTGAGTCTGATCTCCTGACAGAGAGAGGTCAGTATATTCTGAGTCTGATCTCCTGACAGAGAGAGGTCAGTATATTCTGAGTCTGATCTCCTGACAGAGAGAGAGGTCAGTATATTCTGAGTCTGATCTCCTGACAGAGAGAGATCAGTATATTCTGAGTCTGATGTCCTGACAGAGAGAGATCAGTATATTCTGAGTCTGTTCTCCTGACAGAGAAAGAGAGGTCAGTATATCCTGAGTCTGATCTCCTGACAGAGAGAGGTCAGTATATTCTGAGTCTGATCTCCTGACAGAGAGAGGTCAGTATATTCTGAGTCTGATCTCCTGACAGAGAGAGGTCAGTATATCCTGAGTCTGATCTCCTGACAGAGAGAGGTCAGTATATTCTGAGTCTGATCTCCTGACAGAGAGAGAGAGGTCAGTATATCCTGAGTCTGATCTCCTGACAGAGAGAGGTCAGTATATTCTGAGTCTGATCTCCTGACAGAGAGAGGTCAGTATATTCTGAGTCTGATCTCCTGACAGAGAGAGAGAGGTCAGTATATTCTGAGTCTGATCTCCTGACAGAGAGAGATCAGTATATTCTGAGTCTGTTCTCCTGACAGAGAGAGGTCAGTATATTCTGAAGCTGATCTCCTGACAGAGAGAGGGGTCAGTATATTCTGAGTCTGATCTCCTGACAGAGAGAGAGAGGTCAGTATATCCTGAGTCTGATCTCCTGACAGAGAGAGGTCAGTATATTCTGAGTCTGATCTCCTGACAGAGAAAGAGGTCAGTATATTCTGAGTCTGTTCTCCTGACAGAGACAGGTCAGTATATTCTGAGTCTGATCTCCTGACAGAGAGAGGTCAGTATATTCTGAGTCTTATCTCCTGACAGACAGAGAGAGGTCAGTATATTCTGAATCTGATCTCCTGACAGAGAGAGGTCAGTATATTCTGAGTCTGATCTCCTGACAGAGAGAGGTCAGTATATCCTGAGTCTGATCTCCTGACAGAGAGAGAGAGGTCAGTATATTCTGAATCTGATCTCCTGACAGACAGAGAGGGGTCAGTATATTCTGAGTCTGATCTCCTGACAGAGAGAGGTCAGTATATCCTGAGTCTGATCTCCTGACAGAGAGAGGTCAGTATATTCTGAGTCTGATCTCCTGACAGAGAGAGGTCAGTATATTCTGAGTCTGATCTCCTGACAGAGAGAGGTCAGCATATTCTGAGTCTGATCTCCTGACAGAGAGAGGTCAGTATATTCTGAGTCTGTTCTCCTGACAGAGAGAGAGAGGTCAGTATATCCTGAGTCTGATCTCCTGACAGAGAGAGGTCAGTATATTCTGAGTCTGATCTCCTGACAGAGAGAGAGAGGTCAGTATATCCTGAGTCTGATCTCCTGACAGAGAGAGGTCAGTATATTCTGAGTCTGATCTCCTGACAGAGAGAGAGAGGTCAGTATATTCTGAGTCTGATCTCCTGACAGAGAGAGGTCAGTATATTCTGAGTCTGATCTCCTGACAGAGAGAGGTCAGTATATTCTGAGTCTGATCTCCTGACAGAGAGAGAGGTCAGTATATTCTGAGTCTGATCTCCTGACAGAGAGAGGTCAGTATATTCTGAGTCTGATCTCCTGACAGAGAGAGGTCAGTATATCCTGAGTCTGATCTCCTGACAGAGAGAGGTCAGTATATTCTGAGTCTGTTCTCCTGACAGAGAGAGAGAGGTCAGTATATCCTGAGTCTGATCTCCTGACAGAGAGAGTTCAGTATATTCTGAGTCTGATCTCCTGACAGACAGAGAGAGGTCAGTATATTCTGAGTCTGATCTCCTGACAGAGAGAGGTCAGTATATTCTGAGGCTGATCTCCTGACAGAGAGAGGGGTCAGTATATTCTGAGTCTGATCTCCTGACAGAGAGAGAGAGGTCAGTATATCCTGAGTCTGATCTCCTGACAGAGAGAGGTCAGTATATTCTGAGTCTGATCTCCTGACAGAGAGAGGTCAGTATATTCTGAGTCTGATCTCCTGACAGAGAAAGAGGTCAGTATATTCTGAGTCTGTTCTCCTGACAGAGAGAGGTCAGTATATTCTGAGTCTTATCTCCTGACAGACAGAGAGAGGTCAGTATATTCTGAATCTGATCTCCTGACAGAGAGAGGTCAGTATATTCTGAGTCTGATCTCCTGACAGAGAGAGGGGTCAGTATATTCTGAGTCTGATCTCCTGACAGAGAGAGGTCAGTATATTCTGAGTCTGATCTCCTGACAGACAGAGAGGGGTCAGTATATTCTGAGTCTGATCTCCTGACAGAGAGAGGTCAGTATATCCTGAGTCTGATCTCCTGACAGAGAGAGGTCAGTATATTCTGAGTCTGATCTCCTGACAGAGAGAGGTCAGTATATTCTGAGTCTGATCTCCTGACAGAGAGAGGTCAGCATATTCTGAGTCTGATCTCCTGACAGAGAGAGAGGGGTCAGTATATTCTGAGTCTGTTCTCCTGACAGAGAGAGGTCAGTATATTCTGAGTCTGATCTCCTGACAGAGAGAGGTCAGTATATTTTGAGTCTGATCTCTTGACAGAGAGAGAGAGGTCAGTATATTCTGAGTCTGTTCTCCTGACACAGAGAGAGAGGTATATTCTGAGTCTGATCTCCTGACAGAGAGAGAGAGAGGTCAGTATATTCTGAGTCTGATCTCCTGACAGAGAGAGAGTTCAGTATATTCTGAGTCTGATCTCCTGACAGAGAGAGGTCAGTATATTTTGAGTCTGATCTCCTGGCAGAGAGAGGTCAGTATATTCTGAGTCTGATCTCCTGACAGAGAGAGGTCAGTATATTCTGAGTCTGATCTCCTGACAGAGAGGGGTCAGTATATCCTGAGTCTGATCTCCTGACAGAGAGAGGTCAGTATATTCTGAGTCTGATCTCCTGACAGAGAGAGAGAGATCAGTATATCCTGAGTCTGATCTCCTGACAGAGAGAGGTCAGTATATTCTGAGTCTGATCTCCTGACAGAGAGAGGTCAGTATATTCTGAGTCTGATCTCCTGACAGAGAGAGGTCAGTATATTCTGAGTCTGATCTCCTGACAGAGAGAGATCAGTATATTCTGAGTCTGATGTCCTGACAGAGAGAGATCAGTATATTCTGAGTCTGATCTCCTGACAGAGAGAGACAGGTCAGTATATTTTGAGTCTGATCTCCTGACAGAGAGAGAGTTCAGTATATCCTGAGTCTGATCTCCTGACAGAGAGAGGTCAGTATATTCTGAGTCTGATCTCCTGACAGAGAGAGGTCAGTATATTCTGAGTCTGATCTCCTGACAGAGAGAGGTCAGTATATTCTGAGTCTGATCTCCTGACAGAGAGAGGTCAGTATATTCTGAGTCTGATCTCCTGACAGAGAGAGATCAGTATATTCTGAGTCTGATGTCCTGACAGAGAGAGATCAGTATATTCTGAGTCTGATCTCCTGACAGAGAGAGACAGGTCAGTATATTTTGAGTCTGATCTCCTGACAGAGAGAGAGGTCAGTATATCCTGAGTCTGATCTCCTGACAGAGAGAGGTCAGTATATTCTGAGTCTGATCTCCTGACAGAGAGAGAGAGAGGTCAGTATATCCTGAGTCTGATCTCCTGACAGAGAGAGATCAGTATATTCTGAGTCTGATGTCCTGACAGAGAGAGATCAGTATATTCTGAGTCTGTTCTCCTGACAGAGAGAGAGAGGTCAGTATATCCTGAGTCTGATCTCCTGACAGAGAGAGGTCAGTATATTCTGAGTCTGATCTCCTGACAGAGAGAGAGAGGTCAGTATATTCTGAGTCTGATCTCCTGACAGAGAGAGGTCAGTATATTCTGAGTCTGATCTCCTGACAGAGAGAGGTCAGTATATTCTGAGTCTGATCTCCTGACAGAGAGAGGTCATTATATTCTGAGTCTGATCTCCTGACAGAGAGAGAGAGGTCAGTATATCCTGAGTCTGATCTCCTGACAGAGAGAGGTCATTATATTCTGAGTCTGATCTCCTGACAGAGAGAGAGAGGTCAGTATATTCTGAGTCTGATCTCCTGACAGAGAGAGAGGTCAGTATATTCTGAGTCTGATCTCCTGACAGAGAGAGAGGTCAGTATATCCTGAGTCTGATCTCCTGACAGAGAGAGAGGTCAGTATATTCTGAGTCTGATCTCCTGACAGAGAGAGAGAGGTCAGTATATCCTGAGTCTGATCTCCTGACAGAGAGAGGTCAGTATATTCTGAGTCTGTTCTCCTGACAGAGAGAGATCAGTATATTCTGAGTCTGATCTCCTGACAGAGAGAGGTCAGTATATTCTGAGTCTGATCTCCTGACAGAGAGAGAGAGGTCAGTATATCCTGAGTCTGATCTCCTGACAGAGAGAGGTCAGTATATTCTGAGTCTGATCTCCTGACAGAGAGAGGTCAGTATATTCTGAGTCTGATCTCCTGACAGAGAGAGGTCAGTATATCCTGAGTCTGATCTCCTGACAGAGAGAGGTCAGTATATCCTGAGTCTGATCTCCTGACAGAGAGAGGTCAGTATATTCTGAGTCTGATCTCCTGACAGAGAGAGGTCAGTATATCCTGAGTCTGATCTCCTGACAGAGAGAGATCAGTATATTCTGAGTCTGATCTCCTGACAGAGAGAGGTCAGTATATTCTGAGTCTGATCTCCTGACAGAGAGAGGTCAGTATATCCTGAGTCTGATCTCCTGACAGAGAGAGAGGTCAGTATATCCTGAGTCTGATCTCCTGACAGAGAGAGTCAGTATATTCTGAGTCTGATCTCCTGACAGAGAGAGAGAGGTCAGTATATCCTGAGTCTGATCTCCTGACAGAGAGAGGTCAGTATATTCTGAGTCTGTTCTCCTGACAGAGAGAGAGATCAGTATATTCTGAGTCTGATCTCCTGACAGAGAGAGAGGTCAGTATATCCTGAGTCTGATCTCCTGACAGAGAGAGGTCAGTATATTCTGAGTCTGTTCTCCTGACAGAGAGAGAGGTCAGTATATCCTGAGTCTGATCTCCTGACAGAGAGAGGTCAGTATATCCTGAGTCTGATCTCCTGACAGAGAGAGACAGGTCAGTATATTTTGAGTCTGATCTCCTGACAGAGAGAGAGGTCAGTATATCCTGAGTCTGATCTCCTGACAGAGAGAGGTCAGTATATTCTGAGTCTGATCTCCTGACAGAGAGAGGTCAGTATATTCTGAGTCTGATCTCCTGACAGAGAGAGGTCAGTATATTCTGAGTCTGATCTCCTGACAGAGAGAGGTCAGTATATTCTGAGTCTGATCTCCTGACAGAGAGAGATCAGTATATCCTGAGTCTGATCTCCTGACAGAGAGAGATCAGTATATTCTGAGTCTGATCTCCTGACAGAGAGAGACAGGTCAGTATATTCTGAGTCTGATCTCCTGACAGAGAGAGACAGGTCAGTATATCCTGAGTCTGATCTCCTGACAGAGAGAGGTCAGTATATTCTGAGTCTGATCTCCTGACAGAGAGAAAGAGGTCAGTATATCCTGAGTCTGATCTCCTGACAGAGAGAGATCAGTATATTCTGAGTCTGATCTCCTGACAGAGAGAGGTCAGTATATTCTGAGTCTGATCTCCTGACAGAGAGAGAGGGTCAGTATATCCTGAGTCTGATCTCCTGACAGAGAGAGGTCAGTATATCCTGAGTCTGATCTCCTGACAGAGAGAGAGAGGTCAGTATATTCTGAGTCTGATCTCCTGACAGAGAGAGGTCAGTATATTCTGAGTCTGATCTCCTGACAGAGAGAGGTCAGTATATTCTGAGTCTGATCTCCTGACAGAGAGAGGTCAGTATATTCTGAGTCTGATCTCCTGACAGAGAGAGGTCAGTATATTCTGAGTCTGATCTCCTGACAGAGAGAGGTCATTATATTCTGAGTCTGATCTCCTGACAGAGAGAGAGAGGTCAGTATATCCTGAGTCTGATCTCCTGACAGAGAGAGGTCAGTATATTCTGAGTCTGATCTCCTGACAGAGAGAGGTCAGTATATTCTGAGTCTGATCTCCTGACAGAGAGAGAGGTCAGTATATTCTGAGTCTGTTCTCCTGACAGAGAGAGAGAGGTCAGTATATCCTGAGTCTGATCTCCTGACAGAGAGAGGTCAGTATATTCTGAGTCTGATCTCCTGACAGAGAGAGAGAGTCAGTATATCCTGAGTCTGATCTCCTGACAGAGAGAGGTCAGTATATTCTGAGTCTGATCTCCTGACAGAGAGAGGTCAGTATATTCTGAGTCTGATCTCCTGACAGAGAGAGGTCAGTATATTCTGAGTCTGATCTCCTGACAGAGAGAGGTCATTATATTCTGAGTCTGATCTCCTGACAGAGAGAGAGAGGTCAGTATATCCTGAGTCTGATCTCCTGACAGAGAGAGGTCAGTATATTCTGAGTCTGATCTCCTGACAGAGAGAGGTCAGTATATTCTGAGTCTGATCTCCTGACAGAGAGAGGTCAGTATATTCTGAGTCTGTTCTCCTGACAGAGAGAGAGAGGTCAGTATATCCTGAGTCTGATCTCCTGACAGAGAGAGGTCAGTATATTCTGAGTCTGATCTCCTGACAGAGAGAGAGGTCAGTATATTCTGAGTCTGTTCTCCTGACAGAGAGAGAGAGGTCAGTATATCCTGAGTCTGATCTCCTGACAGAGAGAGGTCAGTATATTCTGAGTCTGATCTCCTGACAGAGAGAGAGAGGTCAGTATATCCTGAGTCTGATCTCCTGACAGAGAGAGGTCAGTATATTCTGAGTCTGATCTCCTGACAGAGAGAGGTCAGTATATTCTGAGTCTGATCTCCTGACAGAGAGAGGTCAGTATATTCTGAGTCTGATCTCCTGACAGAGAGAGGTCATTATATTCTGAGTCTGATCTCCTGACAGAGAGAGAGAGGTCAGTATATCCTGAGTCTGATCTCCTGACAGAGAGAGGTCAGTATATTCTGAGTCTGATCTCCTGACAGAGAGAGGTCAGTATATTCTGAGTCTGATCTCCTGACAGAGAGAGAGGTCAGTATATTCTGAGTCTGTTCTCCTGACAGAGAGAGAGAGGTCAGTATATCCTGAGTCTGATCTCCTGACAGAGAGAGGTCAGTATATTCTGAGTCTGATCTCCTGACAGAGAGAGAGAGGTCAGTATATCCTGAGTCTGATCTCCTGACAGAGAGAGGTCAGTATATCCTGAGTCTGATCTCCTGACAGAGAGAGAGGTCAGTATATCCTGAGTCTGATCTCCTGACAGAGAGAGGTCAGTATATTCTGAGTCTGATCTCCTGACAGAGAGAGAGAGGTCAGTATATCCTGAGTCTGATCTCCTGACAGAGAGAGGTCAGTATATTCTGAGTCTGTTCTCCTGACAGAGAGAGAGGTCAGTATATCCTGAGTCTGATCTCCTGACAGAGAGAGGTCAGTATATCCTGAGTCTGATCTCCTGACAGAGAGAGGTCAGTATATCCTGAGTCTGATCTCCTGACAGAGAGAGGTCAGTATATCCTGAGTCTGATCTCCTGACAGAGAGAGGTCAGTATATTCTGAGTCTGATCTCCTGACAGAGAGAGATCAGTATATTCTGAGTCTGATCTCCTGACAGAGAGAGGTCAGTATATTCTGAGTCTGATCTCCTGACAGAGAGAGGTCAGTATATTCTGAGTCTGATCTCCTGACAGAGAGAGGTCAGTATATCCTGAGTCTGATCTCCTGACAGAGAGAGAGGTCAGTATATCCTGAGTCTGATCTCCTGACAGAGAGAGGTCAGTATATTCTGAGTCTGTTCTCCTGACAGAGAGAGAGGTCAGTATATCCTGAGTCTGATCTCCTGACAGAGAGAGATCAGTATATTCTGAGTCTGTTCTCCTGACAGAGAGAGAGAGGTCAGTATATCCTGAGTCTGATCTCCTGACAGAGAGAGATCAGTATATTCTGAGTCTGTTCTCCTGACAGAGAGAGAGAGGTCAGTATATTCTGAGTCTGATCTCCTGACAGAGAGAGGTCAGTATATCCTGAGTCTGATCTCCTGACAGAGAGAGGTCAGTATATCCTGAGTCTGATCTCCTGACAGAGAGAGATCAGTATATTCTGAGTCTGATCTCCTGACAGAGAGAGGTCAGTATATCCTGAGTCTGATCTCCTGACAGAGAGAGGTCAGTATATCCTGAGTCTGATCTCCTGACAGAGAGAGGTCAGTATATTCTGAGTCTGATCTCCTGACAGAGAGAGAGAGGTCAGTATATCCTGAGTCTGATCTCCTGACAGAGAGAGATCAGTATATTCTGAGTCTGATCTCCTGACAGAGAGAGGTCAGTATATTCTGAGTCTGATCTCCTGACAGAGAGAGATCAGTATATTCTGAGTCTGATCTCCTGACAGAGAGAGATCAGTATATTCTGAGTCTGATCTCCTGACAGAGAGAGATCAGTATATTCTGAGTCTGATGTCCTGACAGAGAGAGATCAGTATATTCTGAGTCTGATCTCCTGACAGAGAGAGGTCAGTATATTCTGAGTCTGATCTCCTGACAGAGAGAGAGAGGTCAGTATATTCTGAGTCTGATCTCCTGACAGAGAGAGGTCAGTATATTCTGAGTCTGATCTCCTGACAGAGAGAGGTCAGTATATCCTGAGTCTGATCTCCTGACAGAGAGAGGTCAGTATATTCTGAGTCTGATCTCCTGACAGAGAGAGAGAGGTCAGTATATCCCGAGTCTGATCTCCTGACAGAGAGGGGTCAGTATATTCTGAGTCTGATCTCCTGACAGAGAGAGAGAGGTCAGTATATTCTGAGTCTGATCTCCTGACAGAGAGAGGTCAGTATATTCTGAGTCTGATCTCCTGACAGAGAGAGGTCAGTATATCCTGAGTCTGTTCTCCTGACAGAGAGAGAGGTCAGTATATTCTGAGTCTGATCTCCTGACAGAGAGAGGTCAGTATATTCTGAGTCTGATCTCCTGACAGAGAGAGAGGTCAGTATATCCTGAGTCTGATCTCCTGACAGAGAGAGAGAGGTCAGTATATTCTGAGTCTGATCTCCTGACAGAGAGAGGTCAGTATATTCTGAGTCTGATCTCCTGACAGAGAGAGGTCAGTATATCCTGAGTCTGATCTCCTGACAGAGAGAGGTCAGTATATTCTGAGTCTGATCTCCTGACAGAGAGAGGTCAGTATATCCTGAGTCTGATCTCCTGACAGAGAGAGGTCAGTATATTCTGAGTCTGATCTCCTGACAGAGAGAAAGAGGTCAGTATATTCTGAGTCTGATCTCCTGACAGAGAGAGGTCAGTATATTCTGAGTCTGATCTCCTGACAGAGAGAGGTCAGTATATCCTGAGTCTGTTCTCCTGACAGAGAGAGAGGTCAGTATATTCTGAGTCTGATCTCCTGACAGAGAGAGGTCAGTATATTCTGAGTCTGATCTCCTGACAGAGAGAGAGGTCAGTATATCCTGAGTCTGATCTCCTGACAGAGAGAGAGAGGTCAGTATATTCTGAGTCTGATCTCCTGACAGAGAGAGGTCAGTATATTCTGAGTCTGATCTCCTGACAGAGAGAGGTCAGTATATTCTGAGTCTGATCTCCTGACAGAGAGAGGTCAGTATATTCTGAGTCTGATCTCCTGACAGAGAGAGGTCAGTATATTCTGAGTCTGATCTCCTGACAGAGAGAGGTCAGTATATCCTGAGTCTGATCTCCTGACAGAGAGGGGTCAGTATATTCTGTTCTCCTGTCTTCTTTTTCTTGTCGTTTGTTTTTCTCTTTCTGATCTTTCCTGCTGACCAGATGTCTACAGCTTGAGAGCGGAGAGCTTTGTGTGTGTGTGGGATGTGTGTGTGTGTGTGTGTTTGTGTTTGTGTGTGTATACAGTTGAAGTCAGAAGTTAACATAAACTTAGGTTGGAGTCATTAACTCGTTTTTCAACCACTCCACAAATTTCTTGTTAACAAACTATAGTTTTGGCAAGTCGGTTAGGACATCTACTTCGTGCATGACACAAGTAATTTTTCCAACAATTGTTTACACACTTATAATTCACTGTATCACAATTCCAGTGGGTCAGAAGTTTACATACACTAAGTTGACTGTGCCTTTAAACAGCCTGGAAAATTCCAGAAAATGATGTCATGGCTTTATAAGCTTCTGATAGGCTAATTGACATCATTTCAGTCAATTGGAGGTGTACCTGTGGATGTATTTCAAGGCCTACCTTCAAACTCAGTGCCTCTTTGCTTGACATCCTGGAAAAATCAAAAGAAATCAGCCAAGACCTCAGAGAAGAAATTATAGACCTCCACAAATCTGGTTCATCCTTGAGAGCAATTTCCAAACGCCTGAAGGTGCCACATTCATCTGTACAAACAATAGTGCGCAAATATAAACACCATGGGACCACGCAGCCGTCATACCGCTCAGGAAGGAGACGCGTTCTGTCTCCTAGAGATGAACGTACTTTGGTGTGAAAAGTGCAAATCAATCCCAGAACAACAGCAAAAGACCTTGTGAAGATGCTAGAGGAAACAGGTACAAAAGTATCTATATCCACATTAAAACGAGTCCTATATCGACATAACCTGAAAGTCCGCTCAGCAAGGAAGAAGCCACTGCTCCAAAACCGCCATAAAAAAGCCAGACTACGGTTTGCAACTGCACATTGGGACAAAGATCATACTTTTTGGAGAAATGTCCTCTGGTCTGATGAAACAAAAATAGAACTGTTTTGCCTCAATGACCATCGTTATGTTTGGAGGAAATAGGGGGAGGCTTGCAAGCCGAAGAACACCATCCCAACCCTGAAGCACGGGTGTGGCAGCATCATGTTGTGGGGGGACTTTGGTGCACTTCATAAAATAGATGGCATCATGAGGTAGGAAAATTATGTTGATATATTGAAGCAACATCTCAAGACATCAGTCAGGAAGTTAATGCTTGGTCGCAAATGGATCTTCCAAATGGACAATGACCCCAAGGCCTCCAAAACCTGACTCAGTTACACCAGCTCTGTCAGGAGGAATGGGCCAAAATTCACCTAACTTATTGTGGGAAGCTTGTGGAAGGCTACCTGAAGCGTTTGACCAAAGTTCAACAATTTAAAGGCAATGCTACCAAATACTAATTGAGTGTATGTAAACTTCTGATCCACTGGGAATGTGATGAAAGAAATAAAAGCTGAAATAAATAATTCTCTCTACTATTATTCTGACATTTCACATTCTTAAAATAAAGTGGTGATCCTAACTGATGTAAGACAGGGAATTTTTACTAGGATTAAATGTCAGGAATTGTGAAAAACTGAGTTGAAATGTATTTGGCTAAGGTGTATGTAAACTTCCGACTTCAACTTAACTTGGTCCCACCTCTGGAGGACACATGCTCAGATTACAAATGAATCACTGGTTTCATTCATTCCAGATATGATCCTGCCTGATTAGAGGCGTGTGTGTTGCCTTGTTTCAGTTTATATTATTTAGGAGGACATAGAAAAGTATTTTCTCTTTCTCTCTCTCTTTCTTTCTGTAATGAGTCTCTGTGTAGTTCTGTAACTGAATCCCTGGTGAACAGAAAGATGGAAGGATGACTGACCGACTCACGGACTGTGGCTGTTAGATGTTGGTGTGTGTGTGTGTGTGTGTGTGTGTGTGTGTGTGTGTGTGTGTGTGTGTGTGTGTCCATTGCGTTTCCTTGTCAGAGAGCTTAGATCATGATGCAATAACTAACTAAGGAGACCAAGTAAAATGGCCTCTATGGTCTGTAGCCTCTCACATAGCCTGTTCTGGCCATGCTACCTTCCTTTTTTACCGAGAATGATGCATTTATGGATTTTGAATGCATTGTTTTCTCTTTATTCAACCCGCCCTTCATCAATACAATATTTCATGACCCTAAACCCGACCGCCCCGAGTGTATAACCACGGGTACTTCGGGTTATGAGTCACTACCACAAATCACTACCACACATCACTATCACACATCAATACCACACATCACAACCACACGTCACTACCACACACCACTACCACACTACCAAGAATCCAAGATGGCGTAGCAGTCAGGCGTCTTTTGTCTTCGTCTTGTCGTGTCCCGTGTATATATATCTTTTTATATCTTTTTTCTTCGCATATATTTTTTATATTTTTCTTAACCTCAACTTCAACATGCTCTCCTGCAACCCAATGTGGTACGGATCTGCTATTTTCTTTACTTTAGAACCGGAACCCCCAACAGAAGTTAGCCAGCTAACTAGCTACTAGCTAGTAGTCAGTTAGCCACTGCTAGAGGTCATCAGCTAACCTTTAGCCAGGACAACTCCTGCCAGTCTGCACAGCGCGATTCAACCCAGGGCTTATCGGACACATTTTTCTTCACATCCCCGGATTCCTACCGCTCTGAACCTCTTCACCTGGATCATCGCAGCTAGCTAGCTGCTATCCGATTGGCTTCTCCTGGCTAACGTCTCTGTCCCGAAGCAAGCACCAATTAGCCTGGAGCTGGCCTATGCTAGGCCCATCTCCCAGCTACCTGAAGAGGTCCATTAGCCACTCCTTGAGCTACAATACCTATTTTGCCAATTGGCCTGGACCCCTTTTATTGCCGATATGGAGCCCCGCCGATCCATCATGACTGGTCTGCCGACGTAACCGCACGAGGGGGCTACAACAGACTTCTTCCGTCGCAACGTCCCTCTAAGGCCCCTCTGCTAGCCCGCTAGCTGTCTGAATAGCCGTGTCTCCAGCCCGCCCAGCTACTCACTAGACCCTATGATCACTCGGCTACGCATGCCTTTCCCTAATGTCAATATGCCCTGTCCATTGCTGTTTTGGTTAGTGATTATTGTCATATTTCACTGTAGAGCCTCCAGCCCTGCTCAATATGCCTCAGCTAACCCTCTTGTCCCATCTCCCACACATGTGGTGACCTCACCTAGTTTAATTGATGTCTCTAGAGACAATACCTCTCTCATCGTCACTCAATGCCAAGGTTTACCTCCACTGTACTCACATCCTACCATACCTTTGTCTGTACATTATGCATTGAATCTATTCTTCCGTGTCCAGAAATCTGCTCCTTTTACTCTCTGTTCTGAACGTACTAGACGACCAGTTCTTATAGCCTTTAGCCGTAACCTTATCCTACTCCTCCTCTGTTCCTCTGGTGATGTAGAGGTTAATTCCAGGCCCTGCAGTGCCTAGCTCCACTCCCACTCCCCAGGCGCTCTCATTTGTTGACTTCTGTAACTGTAAATGCCTTGGTTTCATGCATGTTATCTACATGCATATCTACACCATATCTACATGTACATACTACCTCAAACAGCCCGACTAACCGGTGTCTGTATGTAGCGTCACTACTTTTATAGCCTTGCTACTGTTTTTTTTCACTGTCTTTTTACTGTTGTTTTTATTTCTTTACTTACCTATTGTTCACCTAATACCCTTTTTGCACTATTGGTTATAGTCTGTAAGTAAGCATTTCACTGTAAGGTCTACATCTGTTGTATTCGGCGCACGTGACAAATAAACTTTGATTTGATTTGATTTGTTAAGTTTGTTTTGGTCACTGCTTTAGCGCACTCTGCCAACCCGGATGTCCTAGTCGTGTCTGAATCCTGGCTTAGGAAGGCCACTAAAAACCCAGAAATTTCCATCCCCAACTATAACATTTTCTGACAAGATAGAACTGCCAAAGGGGGCGGAGTTGCAATCTACTGCAGAGATAGCCTGCAAGTCGGTGTCCAAGCAATTTGAGCTTCTACTTTTAAAAATCCACCTTTCCAGAAACATGTCTCTCACCGTTGCCGCTTGTTATAGACCACCCTTGGCCCCCAGCTGTGCCCTGGACACCATATGTGAATTGATTGCCCCCATCTGTCTTCAGAGCTCGTGCTGTTAGGTGACCGAAACTGGGACATGCTTAACACCCCGACCATCCTACAATCTAAGCTAGATGCCCTCAATCTCACACAAATTATCAATGAACCTACTAGGTACAAACCCAAATCCGTAAACACAGGCACCCTCATAGATATCATCTTAACTAACTCGCCCTCTAAATACACCTCTGCTGTCTTCAACCAGGATCTCAGCGATCACTGCCTCATTGCTTGCGTCCGTAATGGGTCTGCGGTCAAACGACCACCCCTCATCACTGTCAAACGCTCCCTAAAACACTTCAGGGAGCAGGCCTTTCTAATCGACCTGGCCCGGGTATCCTGGAAGGATATTGACCTCATTCCATCAGTAGAAGATGCTTGGTTATTCTTTAAAATTGCTTACCTCACCATCTTAAATAAGCATGCCCCGTTCAAAAAATGTAGAACCAGGAACAGATATAGCCTGTGGTTCACTCCAGACCTGACTACCCTTGATCAGCACAAAAACATCCTGTGGCGTTCTGCATTAGCATCGAATAGCCCCCTCGATATGAAACTTTTCAGGGAAGTTAGGAACCAATATACACAGGCAGTTAGGAAAGCAAAGGCTAGCTTTTTCAAACAGAAATTTGCATCCTGCAGCACAAACTCCAAAAAGTTCTGGGACACTGTAAAGTCCATGGAGAATAAGAGCACCTCCTCCCAGCTGCCCACTGCACTGAGGCTAGGAAACACTGTCACCACCGATAAATCCACGATAATTGAGAATTTCGATAAGCATTTTTCTACTGCTGGCCATGCTTTCCACCTGGCCACCCCTACCCTAGTAAACAGCCCTGCACCCCCCACAGCAACTTGCCCAAGCCTCCCCCATTTCTCCTTCACCCAAATCCAGATAGCTGATGTTCTGAAAGAGCTGCAAAGTCTGGACCCCTACAAATCAGCAGGACTAGACAATCTGGACCCTCTCTTTCTAAGATTATCCGCAGAAATTGTTGCAACCCCTATTACTAGCCTGTTCAACCTCTCTTTCGTATCGTCTGAGATCCTCAAAGATTGGAAAGCTGCCGCGGTCATCCCCCTCTTCAAAGGGGAGACACTCTAGACCCAAACTGTTACAGACCTATATCCATCCTGCCCTGCCTTTCTAAAGTCTTCAAAAGCCAAGTTAACAAACAGATCACCAACCATTTGGAATCCCACCGTACCTTCTCCACTATGCAATCTGATTTCCGAGCTGGTCATGGGTGTCCCTCAGCCACACTCAAGGTCCTAAACGATATCATAACCTCCATCGATAAGAGCCATTACTGTGCAGCTGTATTCATAGACCTGGCCAAGGCTTTCAACTGTCAATCCCCACATTATTATCGGCAGACTCAAGAGCCTTGGTTTCTCAAATGACTGCCTTGCCTGGTTCACCAACTACTTCTCAGACAGAATTCAGTGTGTCAAATCGGAGGGCCTGTTGTCCGGACCTCTGGCAGTCTCCATGGGGGTGCCACAGGGTTCAATTCTCGGGCCGACTCTTTTCTCTGTATACGTCAATGATGTCGCTCTTGCTGCTGGTGATTGTCTGATCCACCTCTACGCAGACGACACCATTCTGTATACTTCTGGCCCCTCTTTGGACACTGTGTTAACTAACCTCCAGACGATCTTCAATGCCATACAACTCTCCTTCCGTGGCCTCCAACTGCTCTTAAATGCAAGTAAAACTAAATGCATGCTTTTCAACCAATCGCTACCAGCACCTGCCCGCCCGTCCAGCATCACTACTCTGGACGGTTCTGACTTAGAATATGTGGACATCAACAAATACCTAGGTGTCTGGATAGACTGTAAACTCTCCTTCCAGACTCACATTAAGCATCTCAAATCCAAAATTAAATCTAGAATTGGCTTCCTATTTCGCAACAAAGCCTCCTTCACTCATGCTGCCAAACATACCCTCGTAAAACTGACTATCCTACCGAACCATGACTTCGGCGATGTCATTTACAAAATAGCCTCAAACACTCTACTCAGCAAATTGGATGCAGTCTATCACAGTGCCATCCATTTTGTCACCAAAGCCCCATACACTACCCACCACTACGACCTGTATGCTCTCGTTGGCTGGCCCTCGCTTCATTTTTGTCGCCAAACCCACTGGCTCCAGGTCATCTATAAGTCTCTGCTAGGTAAAACCCTGCCTTATCTCAGCTCACTGGTCACCATAGCAGCACCCACCCGTAGCACGCGCTCCAGCAGGTATATTTCACTGGTCACCCCCAAAGCCAATTCCTCCTTTGGCTGCCTCTCCTTCCAGTTCTCTGCTGCCAATGACTGGAACATATTGCAAAAATCACTGAAGCTGGAGACTCCTATCTCCCTCACTAACTTTAAGCACCAGGTGTCAGAGCAGCTCACAGAGCACTGTACCTGTACACAGCCCATCTGTAAATAGCACACCCAACTACCTCATCCCCATATTGTTATTTTGATTTTTTTACACCCCAGTATCTCTACTTGCACATCATCATATCTATCACTCCAGTGTTAATGCTAAATTGGCCTATGGCCTATTTATTGCCTTACCTCCCTAATCTTACAACATTTGCACACGCTGTACATAGACCTTTTCTATTGTGTTACTGACTGTACCTTTGTTTATCCCATGTGTAACTCTGTGTTGTTGTTTTTGTAGCACTGCTGTGCTTTATCTTGGCCAAGTCACAGTTGAAATGAGAACTTGTTCTTAACTAGCCTACCTGGTAAAATAAAGGTGAAATAAAAATAAAAATAAATAAATAAACATCACTACCACACACCACTACCACACACCACTACCACACACCACTACTACACACCACTACCACACACCACTACCACACACCACTACTACACACCACTACCACACACCACTACCACACACCACTACCACACAACACTACTACACACCACTACCAC
>NC_059453.1:6917500-6937500 GCF_905237065.1 Salmo salar
TTTATATATCTCTCTGTATTTGACTGGTTTATATATCTCTGTGTATTGGACTGGTTTATATATCTCTCTGTATTGGACTGGTTTATATATCTCTCTGTATTGGACTTGTTTATATATCTCTCTGTATTGGACTGGTTTATGTATCTCTCTGTGTTGGACTGGTTTATATATCTCTCTGTATTGGACTGGTTTATATATCGCTCTGTATTGGACTGGTTTATATATCTCTCTGTATTGGACGGGTTTATATATCTCTGTTTTGGATGGAATCAGGGTGTAAAACAGCTCAGGAACTGGTTACTAAATCTCTCCTACATCCAATTTTGAAAACTCCCTTATCATACCGGTAGTTGGTATTCACTAATTCACAAGGTGCATAAATGAAGGCCCTTGACTAGAACACTGTCTTTAGTGACTGAAGGTATAGTAGGGAGGGAGAGTGAGGGAGGGAATGAGGGAGGGAGAGAGAGGGAGGGGAGGAGGGAGAGAGAGGGAGGGAAGGAGGGAGAGAGAGGGAGGGAAGGAGGGAGAGAGGGCGGGAGGGGAGGAGGGAGAGAGAGGGAGGGAATTAGGGAGAGATTTAATGAGGGATGAATATAGAGAGAGGAAAGGAGCAAGGGAGAGATTTAAGAAGGGATGGAGAGAAGGAGGGAAAGAGGGAGAGATTTAAGAAGGGATGGAGAGAGAGGGAGGGGAGGGATTTACCGGACAGACTAGTGGATTACGGCATAATTCTGCATATTTGAAATTGTGGCAAATTGTGTCCTTTTTTTTGTCCACTAGGGGCAATGAGCACCTATTACCATCTAGTATGCTGGCAAGGATGGCAGGTTCAATCCCAGTGCTCTCTGTTTAACCCCAAACCTTAACCCTTAAAGACATGCTCCGGAACTTTGGCGACTAGTATTTTCTAAACCTCCCGCTTTGGGCTGAATGTGTCCATGTGTAGTCCATACGTGTGTAGTCTATGAGCAGAATTACTATCTTCCCTCAGTTAGCCATGAAATCACTAGTTTTAAAGCGACTGTTTTTATTGAAGCCCCGTAGTATATTTCAGTTCTAGTCAATGAGATTCAGCCCTTCGCCGTTTGAGTGACAGCTAGCAAGATGCACACATAGCACATATGTGACTTAGTATGCCATTTTCGGAGACCACTTTTGGCCACTGAGCACTACTTTCAGAACTACTGGCTCAAAGTGTACAAAAGTAGCAGTTCATCTCTTTAATAGTGTTGGCGACTAGTCATTTAAACTAGTCATTTAATGTTGCAGCAGCTTGGTGGAAGTTCAACTAGATGCTATGTAGCGGTGAAGCTAACGACTGGAATGACACACTAGCTTTTTTTATGATGCAAAAAATAAAATGCAGTCATTTCCTTTCTTTTTTTAGGCTTCAAACCTTCCAAATTCACACTTGAAACACTTTTTGTGTAACATCTGACCACAGAGAGATCTGTTCTTGCACTTTGTAGTCATTAGATTTGTAGTCATTAGATTTGAAGTCATTGGATTTGTAGTCATTAGATTTGTGGTCATTAGATTTGACCTGTAGGATGGAATAAGACATCACTAGCTAAGTTTCCGTCCAATTGGCGACAGATTTTCATGATAATATTCAATAAATCAGCATAAAGAAAATATGTGGTGGTGTGTTTCCCACAAACAGACTCGTTGCTGATAAAACAATCAGTGTGTGATGATGTAGCGCAAACAAAATATACTTTTTCTCTTAAGTTTTCACGTACCAAATAAAAATCTCAAGGTCAATGTGTTTCCGTGGCGACATCACCTCTACTGATAGTTCTGTCACACAAACTGTTGTGTTAAATAGACAATGTAACTAGTCTAGTCTGGTCATGTTGTGTTAAACAGACAATGTAACTAGTCTGGTCTGGTCATGTTGTGTTAAATAGACAATGTAACTAGTCTAGTCTGGTCATGTTGTGTTAAACAGACAATGTAACTAGTCTGGTCTGGTCATGTTGTGTTAAATAGACAATGTAACTAGTCTGGTCTGGTCATGTTGTGTTAAATAGACAATGTAACTAGTCTGGTCTGGTCATGTTGTGTTAAATAGACAATGTAACTAGTCTGGTCTGGTCATGTTGTGTTAAACAGACAATGTAACTAGTCTGGTCTGGTCATGTTGTGTTAAATAGACAATGTAACTAGTCTGGTCTGGTCATGTTGTGTTAAATAGACAATGTAACTAGTCTGGTCTGGTCATGTTGTGTTAAATAGACAATGTAACTAGTCTGGTCTGGTCATGTTGTGTTAAATAGACAATGTAACTAGTCTGGTCTGGTCATGTTGTGTTAAACAGACAATGTAACTAGTCTGGTCTGGTCATGTTGTGTTAAATAGACAATGTAACTAGTCTGGTCTGGTCATGTGGGTTCTAGCCAACAGCTCACATATACAGTGCGGGTAGTCTACCTACATGATGAGATTATTATGGATAAGAGAGATATTATTTTATTTGTCAAATGGCAACCAATCATCAAACATCATGTCACCAGAATAAGACCCTCAAAATGTATTGGAAAGGAGCATCAATCTCATCATGTGCACTTTCACCCCCCTGTGAAGTTCATAACTTATTTCATCTATAGCCTAATAAACTGCATGGTTTCCCAAGTCGTAGTGGGAGGACCACACAACATGTCATCGCGTGACTCCAAGTTAACTAAGATGTGATGGTTATATTATAAATATTGTTATTTTATTATATAAATAGCGTGACTTTAAACGCAAACTTTGGATGTAAACATAATTTCAGATTTAAATATTGTATTCTTTCAAGAAATATTTTGAAATTACTGAACAATTTTTTTTCTCAGTAACTTTAGTTCAGTAAACAATATTTTTCTTAAGGCTTTAGTGAAGCTTAACTTCTTCAAGTGTAAAATAATTGGTAGCTTGGTAAACTATATTTTCAGAGCAGCTTCCCCAACACGGCTCTTTAAACACTTGGAATGAATGCGTAAGGTTCATAACCCTGTGGCCTAAATTGAACTCAAATCTACGAATGAATTCCTAGACTGAACTGTGGAGGTAAGTTTTGGGTTTCCTCTTGCGCAGTATGACTAATAATTAATAATTACAATGGCCACACAGCTGATACTCTACAGACAGCACCAGATACGGCCCCGCCCCGCTGTAATTAACACGCCCAGCAACGTCCTGTCTCTGGTGCTGCAGTTACTCAGAGGGATGGCATTTTCTTTGGAGCTCGTGTTGGAGATTTAAAAAAGGTTGAAGAGAGAGGGAGGGGACGAAGGAGGAGGGAGTTAGAGAGAGGGAGGAGAGGAGAGAGGGAGGGAGTTAGAGAGAGGGAAGGGAGGAGGAGAGGATGGAGAGAGGGAGTTAGAGAGAGGGGGGAAGGGGGAAGGGGGGAGGAAGGAGTTAGAGAGAGGGAGGGAAGGGGGGAGGAGGGAGTTAGAGAGAGGAAAGGGAGGAGGAGAGGATGGAGAGAGGGAGTTAGAGAGAGGGAGGGAAGGGGGGAGGAGGGAGTTAGAGAGAGGAAAGGGAGGAGGAGAGGATGGAGAGAGGGAGTTAGAGAGAGGGGGGGAGGAGGGAGGAGGGAGTTAGAGAGAGGGAGGAGAGGAGAGAGGGAGGGAGTTAGAGGGAAGGGAGGAGGAGAGGATGGAGAGAGGAAGTTAGAGAGGGGGGGGAGGAGGGAGTTAGAGAGAGGGAGGGAGGGATGGGATGAGGGAGTTAAAGATAGTTAATGAAGTTCTGTTTGGGTCACAAGACAGGGGTTCCAGTTGGTTAGAGGTCAGAGGTCAGGGTGGGGTTACAGGATGGAGAGTCACCCTAAAACACACTACTGAGGTCACAACCAGTCAGGGGTTAGGGGTCAGCTGTGATGTCACCAGAGTGAGGCGTGCTGGACATACTAAAAACAACCTTGACTAACCTTCTCCAAACCCAACACACACACACACACACACACACATCGAAAACCTAGCACAGCGACTGTCTGACAAAACATGAGGCGAAGGAGACACACACACAAACAAACACATGGAGGGGACAAAGTGACCGTGTTGTTGGTAGTATCCTCCAGGCAGCAGAACACATGAATACACATTACAGTCCAGGACCTCAGAAACACACAATGGGCTGTAGCTTTGGTCTGCTGTAGTTCTGCTGTGGTTTACACAAACAAATGGCCTTGCAACACTAACTGGAACAGACAGTTCAAACAGTTCAAATCTTTGTTGAGGAGACAAGAAAAGTACAGGCCCAGAACTCACTGTCTCCTCTTCAATACTACTGGATTTGATGGACAAGGAAAGTACAGGCCCAGAACTCACTGTCTCCTCTTCAATACTACTGGATTTGATGGACAAGGAAAGTACAGGCCCAGAACTCACTGTCTCCTCTTCAATACTACTGGATTTGATGGACAAGGAAAGTACAGGCCCAGAACTCACTGTCTCCTCTTCAATACTACTGGATTTGATGGACAAGGAAAGTACAGGCCCAGAACTCACTGTCTCCTCTTCAATACTACTGGATTTGATGGACAAGGAAAGTACAGGCCCAGAACTCACTGTCTCCTCTTCAATACTACTGGATTTGATGGACAAGGAAAGTAAAGGCCCAGAACTCACTGTCTCCTCTTCAATACTACTGGATTTGATGGACAAGGAAAGTACAGGCCCAGAACTCACTGTCTCCTCTTCAATACTACTGGATTTGATGGACAAGGAAAGTAAAGGCCCAGAACTCACTGTCTCCTCTTCAATACTACTGGATTTGATGGACAAGGAAAGTACAGGCCCAGAACTCACTGTCTCCTCTTCAATACTACTGGATTTGATGGACAAGGAAAGTACAGGCCCAGAACTCACTGTCTCCTCTTCAATACTACTGGATTTGATGGACAAGGAAAGTACAGGCCCAGAACTCACTGTCTCCTCTTCAATACTACTGGATTTGATGGACAAGGAAAGTACAGGCCCAGAACTCACTGTCTCCTCTTCAATACTACTGGATTTGATGGACAAGGAAAGTACAGGCCCAGAACTCACTTTCTCCTCTTCAATACTACTGGATTTGATGGACAAAGAAAGTACAGGCCCAGAACTCACTGTCTCCTCTTCAATACTACTGGATTTGATGGACAAAGAAAGTAAAGGCCCAGAACTCACTGTCTCCTCTTCAATACTACTGGATTTGATGGACAAGGAAAGTACAGGCCCAGAACTCACTGTCTCCTCTTCAATACTACTGGATTTGATGGACAAGGAAAGTACAGGCCCAGAACTCCCTGTCTCCTCTTCAATACTACTGGATTTGATGGACAAGGAAAGTACAGGCTCAGAACTCACTGTCTCCTCTTCAATACTACTGGATTTGATGGACAAGGAAAGTACAGGCCCAGAACTCACTGTCTCCTCTTCAATACTACTGGATTTGATGGACAAAGAAAGTACAGGCCCAGAACTCACTGTCTCCTCTTCAATACTACTGGATTTGATGGACAAGGAAAGTACAGGCCCAGAACTCACTGTCTCCTCTTCAATACTACTGGATTTGATGGACAAGGAAAGTACAGGCCCAGAACTCACTGTCTCCTCTTCAATACTACTGGATTTGATGGACAAGGAAAGTACAGGCCCAGAACTCACTGTCTCCTCTTCAATACTACTGGAGTTGATGGACAAGGAAAGTACAGGCCCAGAACTCACTGTCTCCTCTTCAATACTACTGGATTTGATGGACAAGGAAAGTACAGGCCCAGAACTCACTGTCTCCTCTTCAATACTACTGGATTTGATGGACAAGGAAAGTACAGGCCCAGAACTCACTGTCTCCTCTTCAATACTACTGGATTTGTTGGACAAGGAAAGTACAGGCCCAGAACTCACTGTTTCCTCTTCAATACTACTGGATTTGATGGACAAGGAAAGTACAGGCCCAGAACTCACTGTCTCCTCTTCAATACAATAATAGTAGCTTGTGTGGATTGATGATTCCTGACTCTGATAGGTGCTGCTAGATGGAGTCATTTTCTTTCATATTGTTGTTGTTGTTATTTTTAGAGTTGAGGGGATCTCTCATCTCCATAGATGTATTTATTACATGCTAGTTAGTTCTGCACTAGTTCTCTCTCTCTCTCCTCTGTCTGCCTCGCTCGCTCACTCTATCACTCTATCTATCTATCTATCTATCTATCTATCTATCTATCTATCTATCTATCTATCTATCTATCCTTTCTCTTTCGCTCTCTTCTCTCTCTCCTCTCTCTCTTCTCTGTCTGCCTTGCTCACTCCATCTATCTATCTCTTTTCTTTCTCTCTCTCCTCTCTCTCCTCTCTCTTCTCTCTCTTCTCTCTCTCACTTATCTCTCTCTATAATCCATTTATGCATTCTGTTGTTTGTCTGTTTTTAGACTGAAACTGATTCAGTCTGACAGAACATTTGAATAACCACACAATACATGCTCCGAAACAAAGTTTATAACGTGTGTGTGTGTGTGTGTGTGTTGTGTGTGTGTGTGTGTGTATGTGTGTGTGTTTGTACTGACCTACCCCCAATCCCCTCCCCTGCATCATAACTACCAACATCCGGAAAATACACTATCTGACTCTATGTTAATGTAAGTGTGTGTGCGTGTGTGCTCTCCAACGTGTGTGTGTGTGTGTGTGTGTGTGTGTGTGTGTGTGTGTGTGTGTGTGTGTGTGTGTGTGTGTGTGTGTGTGTGTGTGTGTGTGTGTGTGTGCTCGCCAACATGTGTGTGTGTGTGTGCTCGCCAACTTGTGTGTGTGTGTGCTCGCCAACGTGCAAGTTCAGTACAACACGGGTGGAATTCCCTTCCTCCTCCCTCTCTTCTGCTCTTCCTCCTCTCTCTTCCTCCTCTCTCTCATTCTCTTCCTCCTCTCTCTCTCATTCTCTTCCTCCTCTCTCTCTCCTTCTCTTCCTCCTCTCTCCTTCTCTTCCTCCTCTCTCTCCTTCTCTTCCTCCTCTCTCTCTCCTTCTCTTCCTCCTCTCTCTCTCCTTCTCTTCCTCCTCTCTCTCTCCTTCTCTTCCTCCTCTCTCTCTCCTTCTATTCCTCCTCTCTCTCTCATTCTCTTCCTCCTCTCTCTCTCTCTTTTTCTTCTCTTCCTCCTCTCTCTCTCCTTCTCTTCCTCCTCTCTCTCCTTCTCTTCCTCCTCTCTCTCGCCTTCTCTTCCTCCTCTCTCTCCTTCTCTTCCTCCCCTCACTTTCTCCTCTCTCTCCCTCTCTTCATCCTCTCTCTCATTCTCTTCCTCCTCTCTCTCTCCTTCTCTTCCTCTCCTTTCTTGTCTTTCCTCTCCTCCTGTTTTTCTGAATCTTTCATGACGTCAGTTGTTTCTGCCCTCCAACTGCTATTCCTTTATCACTCATTCTGCGTGTGTGTGTGTGTGTGTGTGTGTGTGTGTGTGTGTGTGTGTGTGTGTGTGTGTGTGTGTGTGTGTGTGTGTGTGTGTGTGTGTTGTGTGCGTGTGCATGCGTGGGCTCGATTCTGTGTTGAAGCTGATGTGACACATCAGCATCTAAATTAAGGGCCTGACACTTCTGACACACACACACGTTCTAATTAGATAGAAGGAAAAAGCGAGAGACTGAAGGGTGAAGTACTACGAATGAGGATTGTATTGGAGGCAGTTGAGTTAGTATATTAGTATAGTCAGTAGAGTTAGTTAGTATATTAGTATAGTCAGTATAGCGAGTAGAGTTAGTTAGTATATTAGTATAGTCAGTATAGTCAGTAGAGTTAGTTAGTATATTAGTATAGTCAGTATAGTCAGTACAGTTAGTTAGTTAGTATATTAGTATAGTCAGTATAGTCAGTAGAGTTAGTAAGTATATTAGTATAGTCAGTATAGTCAGTAGAGTTAGTTAGTATATTAGTATAGCCAGTATAGTCAGTAGAGTTAGTTAGTATATTAGTATAGTCAGTATAGTCAGTACAGTTAGTTTGTATATTAGTATAGTCAGTAGAGTTAGTTAGTATATTAGTATAGTCAGTATAGTCAGTACAGTTAGTTAGTTAGTATATTAGTATAGTCAGTATAGTCAGTAGAGTTAGTTAGTATATTAGTATAGTCAGTATAGTCAGTAGAGTTAGTTAGTATATTAGTATAGTCAGTATAGTGAGTAGAGTTAGTTAATATATTAGTATAGTCAGTATAGTCAGTACAGTTAGTTAGTATAGTAGTGTAGTGAGTAGAGTTAGTTAGTTAGTATATTAGTATAGTCAGTAGAGTTAGTTAGTATATTAGTATAGTCAGTAGAGTTAGTTAGTATATTAGTATAGTCAGTATAGTGAGTAGAGTTAGTTAGTATATTAGTATAGTCAGTACAGTTAGTTAGTATATTAGTATAGTCAGTATAGTGAGTAGAGTTAGTTAGTATATTAGTATAGTCAGTATAGGGAGCAGAGTTAGTTAGTATATTAGTATAGTCAGTATAGTGAGTAGAGTTAGTTAGTATATTAGTATAGTCAGTAGAGTTAGTTAGTATATTAGTATAGTCAGTACAGTTAGTTAGTTAGTATATTAGTATAGTCAGTATAGTTAGTATTTTAGTATAGTCAGTATAGTCAGTACAGTTAGTTAGTATATTAGTATATTCAGTAGAGTTAGTTAATATATTAGTATAGTCAGTATAGTGAGTTGAGTTAGTTAGCATATTAGTATAGTCAGTACCATTAGTTAGTATATTAGTATAGTCAGTATAGTGAGTAGAGTATATTAGTATAGTCAGTATAGTCAGTACAGTTAGTTAGTATATTAGTATAGTCAGTATAGCAAGTAGAGTTACTTAGTATATTAGTATAGTCAGTATAGTGAGTAGAGGTAGTTAGTATATTAGTATAGTCAGTACAGTTAGTTAGTATATTAGTATAGTCAGTATAGCGAGTAGAGTTAGTTAGTATATTAGTATAGTCAGTATAGTTAGTTGAGGTAGTTAGTATATTAGTATAGTCAGTACAGTTAGTTAGTATATTAGTATAGTGAGTAGAGTTAGTATATTAGTAGAGTTAGTAGAGTTAGTTAGTATATTAATATAGTCAGTATAGTGAGTAGAGTTAGTTAGTATATTAGTATAGTCAGTATAGTGAGTAGAGTTAGTTAGTATATTAGTATAGTCAGTAGAGTTAGTTAGTATATTAGTATAGTCAGTAGAGTTAGTTAGTTTATTAGTATAGTCAGTAGAGTTAGTTAGTATATTAGTATATTAGTATAGTCAGTAGAGTTAGTTAGTATATTAGTATATTAGTATAGTCAGTACAGTTAGTTAGTATATTAGTATAGTCAGTATAGTGAGCAGAGTAAGTTAGTATATTAGTATAGTCAGTATAGTGAGTAGAGTTAGTTAGTATATTAGTATAGTCAGTAGAGTTAGTTGGTATATTAGTATAGTCAGTATAGTCAGTACAGTTAGTTAGTATATTAGTATAGTCAGTACAGTGAGTAGAGTTAGTTAGTATATTAGTATAGTCAGTACCATTAGTTAGTATATTAGTATAGTCAGTATAGTGAGTAGAGTATATTAGTATAGTCAGTATAGCGAGTAGAGTTAGTTAGTATATTAGTATAGTCAGTATAGTGAGTAGAGTTAGTTAGTATATTAGTATAGTCAGTATAGGCAGTAGAGTTAGTTAGTATATTAGTATAGTCAGTATAGTCAGTACAGTTAGTTAGTTAGTATATTAGTATAGTCAGTATAGCAAGTAGAGTTAGTTAGTATATTAGTATTGTCAGTATAGTTAGTAGACGTAGTTAGTATATTAGTATAGTCAGTATAGCGAGTAGAGTTAGTTAGTATATTAGTATAGTCAGTAGAGTTAGTTAGTGTATTAGTATTGTCAGTATAGTTAGTAGAGGTAGTTAGTATATTAGTATAGTCAGTACAGTTAGTTAGTATATTAGTATAGTCAGTATAGCGAGTAGAGTTAGTTAGTATATTAGTATAGTCAGTATAGTTAGTTGAGGTAGTTAGTATATTAGTATAGTCAGTACAGTTAGTTAGTATATTAGTATAGTGAGTAGAGTTAGTATATTAGTATAGTCAGTAGAGTTAGTTAGTATATTAATATAGTCAGTATAGTGAGTAGTTAGTTAGTATATTAGTCTAGTCAGTAGAGTTAGTACATTAGTATAGTCAGTAGAGTTAGCTAGTATATTAGTATAGTCAGTAGAGTTAGTTAGTATATTAGTATAGTCAGTAGAGTTAGTTAGTATATTAGTATATTAGTATAGTCAGTAGAGTTAGTTAGTATATTACTATAGTCAGTATAGTGAGTAGAGTTAGTTAGTATATTAGTATAGTCAGTACCATTAGTTAGTATATTAGTATAGTCAGTATAGTGAGTAGAGTAAGTTAGTATATTAGTATAGTCAGTAGAGTTAGTTAGTATATTAGTATAGTCAGTATAGTCAGTAGAGTTAGTTAGTATATTAGTATAGTCAGTAGAGTTAGTTAGTATATTAGTATATTAGTATAGTCAGTAGAGTTAGTTAGTATATTAGTATAGTCAGTACAGTGAGTAGAGTTAGCTAGTATATTAGTATAGTCAGTACCATTAGTTAGTATATTAGTATAGTCAGTATAGTGAGTAGAGTAAGTTAGTATATTAGTATAGTCAGTAGAGTTAGTTAGTATATTAGTATAGTCAGTATAGTCAGTATGTCATATTCATGTATGTAGGTGGCAGGGAAGTCAGGCGCAGGAGAAACTAAGTTGGTTAATATGGAGTACTTAATTTAAAAAAAACTCCAAAACCAAAGTACAAAATAAATGGATAAAGTATACCCGTCGCACACCGATACACAAACCCACGTTACATAACATCACAATCACCGACAAGGACATGAGGGGAAACAGAGGGTTAACACAACATGATTAATTGGATTGGAAACAGGTGTGATGGAAAACAAGACAAGACCAATGGAAAATGAAAAACTGATCAATGATGGCTAGAAGACCGGTGACGCCGAGCACCACCCGAGCAATGAGGGGCATCGACTTCGGCAGAAGTCGTGACACAGTACAGTTAATTAGTATATTAGTATAGTCAGTATAGTGAGTAGAGTTAGTCAGTATATTAGTATAGTGAGTAGAGTTAGTATATTAGTATAGTCAGTAGAGTTAGTTAGTATATTAGTATAGTCAGTATAGTGAGTACAGTTAGTTAGTATATTAGTATCCACGGTCCCGACCAGTCCCGACCAGTCCCGACCAGTATATTAGTATAGTCAGTAGAGTTAGTTAGTATATTAGTATAGTCAGTAGAGTTAGTTAGTATATTAGTATAGTCAGTATAGTGAGTAGAGTTAGTTAGTATATTAGTATAGTCAGTAGAGTTAGTTAGTATATTAGTATCGTCAGTATAGTCAGTAGAGTTAGTTAGTATATTAGTATAGTCAGTACAGTGAGTAGAGTTAGTTAGTATATTAGTATAGTCAGTATTGTGAGTAGAGTAGGTGAATATACATTACCCGTCAAAAGTCTGGGCACACCTACTCATTCAAGGGTTTTTCTTTATTTTTACTATTTTATACATTATAGAATAAAAACGATCAAAACTATGAAATAACACATATGGAATCATGTAGTAATCAAAAAAGTGTTAAACAAAATATATTTTATATTTGAGATTCTTAAAATGCCACCCTTTGTCTTGATGACAGCTTTGCACACTCTTGGCATTCTCTCAACCAGCTTCATGAGGTAGTCACCTGGAATGCATTTAAATTAACAGGTGTGCCTTATTAAAAGTTAATTTGTAGAATTGATTTTCTTCTTAATGCATTTGATCCAATCAGTTGTGTTGTGACAAGGTAGGGGTGGTATAGAGAAGATGGCCCTATTAGGTAAAGGAAAATACAAAACATTTCAAGAACTTTGAAAGTTTCTTCAAGTGCAGTCGCAAAAAGCATCAGGCGCTATGATGAAACTGGCTCTCATGAGGACCGCCACAGGAAAGGAAGACCCAGAGTTACCTCTGCTGCAGAGGATTAGTTCATTAGATTTACCAGCCTCAGAAATTGCAGGCCAAATAAATGTTTCACAGAGTTCAAGTAGCAGACACATCTCAACATCAACTGTTCAGAGGAGACTGTGTGAATACTCACTTGTGGTTGCTAATTTCTGTATTACCAAATGAGGAGAGACAAACTTCACACGCCAGTCAGAGTTATACTTAAACTACATATTTAATTAAGAGCTTTGCATTAGCACTAGACTTTAAACGATTCACCATTTCTAATGAACCGTTGAGAGTGTCAACACAATGGCTACTGAGATCTTTATAGGAAAGATCCACCCCCCTTTGACATGACAAACCACAGATAGTTAGGAACGGTTCACAAAGAAAGACTGTTACTTGAGAGAGGAGTATCCACAGCCAGATAGCATTCGCTATAAATTATCGTTCAGTTTGTTCCCCTTGACGAGGTGTCTAATCTCATTCCTGGTACTTCATAGTACAAAAACACCAACTCATCCAATGGCATATATCATTTGTCAACTCTAAATACTCCCATCTCAAGCAAACCCCCTCTTGACCCCACTCCTGGACAAGCTCACTGAGGGGAGTGAGTCTCTAGGTTATACACTATCCCAGGATAAGTGTGAGATCTATGAGAGGACATACAATGGTCCCAGACACTGCCATACACCTCCTCACAACATAGAAAAGGAGGGAGTGACTTGTGCACAGACATTGTGGAGACAAGTAATTGGTTCCCTATTAATCACGCCATCCCTTCACATGGTTTAAGAATAGGTAAAGACACATTCACATATGAAGACAATGTTTCATTCTGACTTCTCCCCTCTCTGGGCCCCAAGTGACTGAGCCCGAGCTAAGGGAAAAGTACAACTGTCAACACCAGAGTCCAAAGGGCACGCCATCCTAATGACATGTATCTCACATAAGCATATTATACAAATAAAACATCTTAATTATCTATGTTACCCAACTAATACTGATTCATCTGCCACACACTATAGTCACTTTCGTCAGTATAATCATTACAGTCACCATAGTCAGGATAATCACGACCTGTGACATCTGAAGACTGTTTGAATGATGTCTGTGAGTATAACAGAACTCATATGGCAGGCAAAAACCTGAGAAAAATCCAACCAGGAAGTGTGGAAATCTGAGGTTTGTAGTTTTTCAAGTGATTCCCTATCCAGTATACAGTGACTTAGGGTTCATTTTGCACTTCCTAAGGCTTCCACTAGATGTCAACAGTCTTTAGAATGTTGTTTCATGCTTCTACTGTGAATGGGGAGAGAATAAGAGGTCTTGGAATCAGATGACTGAGAAAATGACATGAGCTCAGTGGCGCACGCTCCCGTGAGAGTTAGCTGTGTTCCTTTTCTTTTTTGAAGACAAAGGAATCGTCCGGTTGGAATGTTATGGAAGATTTATGATAAAAACGTCCTAAAGGTTGATTCTATACATCGTTTGACATGTTTCTACGAACTGTAATATAACTTTTTTGACTTTTCGTCTGAACTTAACTGCGCGAGCACAGTGGATTTGGAGTACTCTACCGAACGCGCAAACAAAAAGGAGGTATTTGGACATAGATATGGACTTTATCGAAACAAATGAACATTTATTGGGGAACTGGGATTCCTGGGAGTGCATTCCGACGAAGATCATCAAAGGTAAGTGAATATTTATAATGTTACTTCTGAGTTTTGTTGACTCCACAAAATGGCGGGTTTGGTTTCGTCTCTGAGGGCTGTACTCAGATTATTGCAAAGTGTGCTTTCGCTGTAAAGGATTTTTGAAATCTGACACAGCGGTTGCATTAAGGAGAAGTGTATATATCATTCTTTGAATAACAGTTGAATATTTTATCAACGTTTATGATGAGTATTTCTGTAAATTGATGTGCTCATTCACCGGAGGTTTTGGGAGGCAAAACATTTCTGAACATTACACGCCAATGTAAAATGGGGTTTTTGGATATAAATATGAACTTTATTGAGCAAAACATACATGTATTGTGTAACATGAAGTCCTATGAGTGCCATCTGATGAAGATCATCAAAGGTTAGTGATTCATTTTAGCTGTATTTCTGGTTTTTGTGATGCGTCTCCTTGCTTGGAAAATGGCTGTGTGGTTTTTCTTGTCTCGGCGCTGTCCTAACATAATCTAATGTTATGCTTTCGCCGTAAAGCCTTTTTGAAATCGGACAATGTGGTTGGATTAACGAGAAGTTCATCTTTAAAATGGTGTAAAATAGTTGTATGTAAGAGAAATTTTAATCATGAGATTTTTGTTGTTTTGAATTTGGCGCCGTGCTATTTCACTGGCTGTTGAATAGTGTGTCCCGCGGGTGGGATGCTAGCGTCCCACATTTCCCAGAGAGGTTAACAAACCTCCAAACGAGTTTCAATGCCATACAACACTCCTTCCGTGGCCTCCAACTGTTTTTAAATGCAAGTAAAACTAAATGCATGCTCTTCAACCGATTGTTGCCTGCACCCACTCTGGACGGTTCTGACTTAGAATATGTGGACAACTACAAATACCTAGGTGTCTGGTGAGACTGTAAACTCTCCTTTCAGACTCACATTAAGCATCTCCAATCTAGAATCAGCTTCCTATTTTGCAACAAAGCCTCCTTCAAACATGCTGCCAAACAGACCCTCGTAAAACTGACTATCCTACCGATCCTTGACTTTGGCGATGTCATTTACAAAATAGCCTCCAACACTCTACTCAGCAAATTGGACGTAGTCTGTCACAGTTTTGTCACCAAAGCCCTATATACTACCCACCACTGTGACCTGTATGCTCTCGTTGGCTGGCCCTCACTACATATTTGTCGCCAAACCCACTGGCTCCAGGTCATATATAAGTCTTTGCTAGGTAAAGCCCCGCCTTATCTCAGCTCACTGGTCACCATAGCAGCACCCACCCGTAGCACGCGCTCCAGCAGGTATATTTCACTGGTCGGGACCGTGGACACTTTGGCCACCTTTCCTTCCAGTTCTCCGCTGTCAATTACTGGAAAGAATTGCAAAAATGACTGAAGCTAGAGGCTTATATCTCCCTCTCTAACTTTAAGCTTCAGCTGTCAGAGCAGCTTATTGATCGCTGTACCTGTACACAGCCAATCTGTAAATAGCACACCCAACTCTCGATCTCTCGGTCCCAGCTTTGATGCACCTGTACTGACCTCTCCTTCTGGATGATAGCGGGGTGAACAGGCAGGGGCTCGGGTGGTTATTGTTCTTGATGATCTTTTGGCCTTCCTGTGACATCGGGTGCTGTAGGTGTCCTGGAGGGCAGGTAGTTTGCCCCCGGTGATGCGTTGTGCAGACCTCACAACCCTCTGGAGAGCCTTGCGGTTGGGGACAGAGCAGTTGCCGTACCAGGCAGTGATACAGCCCGACAGGATGCTCTCGATTGTGCATCTGTAAAAGTTTGTGAGTGTTTTTGGTGACAAGACAAATTTCTTCAGCCTCCTGAGGTTGAAGAGGCGCTGTTGCGCCTTCTTCACCACACTGTCTGTGTGGGTAGACCATTTCAGTTAGTCCATGATGTGTACGCCGAGGAACTTAAGACTTTCCACCTTCTCCACTACTGTCCCGTCAATGTAGATAGGGGGCTGCTCCCTCTGCTGTTTCCTGAAGTCCACGATCATTTCCTTTGTTTTGTTGACGTTGAGTGAGAGGTTATTTTCCTGACACCACACTCCCAGGGCCCTCACTTCTTCCCTGTAGGCCGTCTCGTCTTTGTTGGTAGTCAGTGTAGTCAGTATAGTCGGAATAGTCAGTGTAGTCAGTATAGTCGGTTTAGAAACTATAGTCAGTGTAGTCGCTATAGTTGTTATAGTCGGTATAGTCACTGTAGTCTCTATAGTCAGTATGGTTACCATAGTCACTATAGTCTCTATAGTCAGTATAGTTGGTATAGTCACTGTAGTCTCTATAGTCAGTATAGTCTCTATAGTCACTGTAGTCTCTATAGTCAGTATAGTCACTGTAGTCTCTATAGTCAGTATAGTCACTGTAGTCTCTATATTCAGTATATTTGCTATAGTCACTGTAGTCTATATAGTCAGTATAGTTGGTATAGTCACTGTAGTCTCTATAGTCAGTATAGTCTCTATAGTCACTGTAGTCTCTATAGTCAGTATAGTCACTGTAGTCTCTATAGTCAGTATAGTCACTGTAGTCTCTATAGTCAGTATAGTCACTGTAGTCTCTATATTCAGTATATTTGCTATAGTTACTGTAGTCTCTATAGTCACTATAGTCACTGTAGTCTCTATAGCCACTATAGTCACTGTAGTCTCTATAGTCAGTATAGTTGGTATAGTCACTATAGTCTCTATAGTCAGTATAATCACTATAGTCACTGTAGTCTCTATATTCAGTATAGTTGGTATAGTCACTGTAGTCTCTATAGTCAGTATAGTCACTGTAGTCTCTATAGTCAGTATAGTCACTGTAGTCTCTATAGTCAGTATAGTCACTGTAGTCTCTATATTCAGTATATTTGCTATATTCACTGTAGTCTCTATAGTCAGTATAGTTGGTATAGTCACTATAGTCTCTATAGTCAGTATAATCACTATAGTCACTGTAGTCTGTATAGTCACTGTAGTCTCTATATTCAGTATATTTGCTATAGTCACTGTAGTCTCTATAGTCAGTATAGTTGGTATAGTCACTATAGTCTCTATAGTCAGTATAATCACTATAGTCACTGTAGTCTGTATAGTCACTGTAGTCTCTATATTCAGTATAGTTGGTATAGTCACTGTAGGCTCTATAGTCAGTATAGTCACTATAGTCAATGTAGTCTCTATAGTCAGTATAGTCTCTATAGTCACTGTAGTCTCTATAGTCACTATAGTCACTGTAGTCAGTATAGTCACTGTAGTCTCTATAGTTAGTATAGTTGGTATAGTCACTGTCGTCTATATAGTCAGTATAGTCACTGTAATCTCTATAGTCTCTATAGTCACTGTAGTCTCTATAGTCAGTATAGTCACTGTAGTCTCTATAGCCACTATAGTCACTGTAGTCTCTATAGTCAGTATAGTTGGTATAGTCACTGTAGTCTATATAGTCAGTATAGTCTCTATAGTCACTGTAATCTCTATAGTCTCTATAGTCACTGTAGTCTCTATAGTCAGTATAGTCACTGTAGTCTCTATAGCCACTATAGTCACTGTAGTCTGTATAGTCAGTATAGTTGGTATAGTCACTGTAATCTCTATAGTCTCTATAGTCACTGTAGTCTCTATAGTCAGTATAGTCACTGTAGTCTCTATAGCCACTATAGTCACTGTAGTCTCTATAGTCAGTATAGTTGGTATAATCACTATAGTCACTGTAGTCTCTATAGTCAGTATAGTTGGTATAGTCACTGTAGTCTCTATAGCCACTATAGTCACTGTAGTCTCTATAGTCAGTATAGTTGGTATAATCACTATAGTCACTGTAGTCTCTATAGTCAGTATAATCACTATAGTCACTGTAGTCTGTATAGTCACTGTAGTCTCTATAGTCTGTATAGTTGGTATAGTCACTGTAGGCTCTGTAGGCTCTATAGTCAGTATAGTCACTATAGTCAATGTAGTCTCTATAGTCAGTATAGTCTCTATAGTCACTGTAGTCTCTATAGTCACTATAGTCACTGTAGTCAGTATAGTCACTGTAGTCTATATAGTCAGTATAGTTGGTATAGTCACTGTAGTCTCTATAGTCTCTATAGTCACTGTTGTCTCTATAGTCAGTATAGTTGGTATAGTCACTGTAGTCTCTATAGTCAGTATAGTTGGTATAGTGACTGTAGTCTCTATAGTCTCTATAGCCACTACAGTCACTGAAGTCTCTATAGTCAGTATAGTCTCTATAGTCACTGTAGTCTCTATAGTCACTGTAGGCTCTATAGTCAGTATAGTCTCTGTAGTCTCTATAGTCTCTATAGTCAGTATAATCACTATAGTGACTGTAGTCTCTATAGTCAGTATAGTTGGTATAGTCACTGTAGTCTCTATAGTCAGTATAGTCACTGTAGTCTCTATAGTCAGTATAGTCACTGTAGTCTCTATAGTCAGTATAGTCACTGTAGTCTCTATATTCAGTATATTTGCTATATTCACTGTAGTCTCTATAGTCAGTATAGTTGGTATAGTCACTATAGTCTCTATAGTCAGTATAATCACTATAGTCACTGTAGTCTGTATAGTCACTGTAGTCTCTATATTCAGTATATTTGCTATAGTCACTGTAGTCTCTATAGTCAGTATAGTTGGTATAGTCACTATAGTCTCTATAGTCAGTATAATCACTATAGTCACTGTAGTCTGTATAGTCACTGTAGTCTCTATATTCAGTATAGTTGGTATAGTCACTGTAGGCTCTATAGTCAGTATAGTCACTATAGTCAATGTAGTCTCTATAGTCAGTATAGTCTCTATAGTCACTGTAGTCTCTATAGTCACTGTAGTCAGTATAGTCACTGTAGTCTCTATAGTCAGTATAGTTGGTATAGTCACTGTAGTCTATATAGTCAGTATAGTTTGTATAGTCTCTATAGTCTATATAGTCAGTATAGTTGGTATAGTCACTGTAGTCTCTATAGTCTCTATAGTCACTGTTGTCTCTATAGTCAGTATAGTTGGTATAGTCACTGTAGTCTCTATAGTCAGTATAGTTGGTATAGTGACTGTAGTCTCTATAGTCTCTATAGCCACTACAGTCACTGAAGTCTCTATAGTCAGTATAGTCTCTATAGTCACTGTAGTCTCTATAGTCACTGTAGGCTCTATAGTCAGTATAGTCTCTGTAGTCTCCATAGTCTCTATAGCCACTATAGTCACTGTAGTCTCTATCATCAGTATAGTTGGTATAGTCACTGTAGTCTCTATAGTCAGTATAGTTGGTACAGTCACTGTAGTCTCTATAGTCAGTATAGTCTCTATAGTCACTGTAGTCTCTATAGTCAGTATAGTCACTGTAGTCTCTATAGTCTCTATAGCCACTATAGTCACTGTAGTCTATATAGTCTCTATAGTCGCTGTAGTCTCTATAGTCAGTATAGTCACTGTAGTCTCTATAGTCAGTATAGTTGGTATAGTCACTGTAGTCTATATAGTCAGTATAGTCTCTATAGTCACTGTAATCTCTATAGTCTCTATAGTCACTGTAGTCTCTATAGTCAGTATAGTCACTGTAGTCTCTATAGCCACTATAGTCACAGTAGTCTCTATAGTCAGTATAGTTGGTATAGTCACTGTAATCTCTATAGTCTCTATAGTCACTGTAGTCTCTATAGTCAGTATAGTCACTGTAGTCTCTATAGCCACTATAGTCACTGTAGTCTCTATAGTCAGTATAGTTGGTATAATCACTATAGTCACTGTAGTCTCTATAGTCAGTATAGTTGGTATAGTCACTGTAGTCTCTATAGCCACTATAGTCACTGTAGTCTCTATAGTCAGTATAGTTGGTATAATCACTATAGTCACTGTAGTCTCTATAGTCAGTATAATCACTATAGTCACTGTAGTCTGTATAGTCACTGTAGTCTCTATAGTCTGTATAGTTGGTATAGTCACTGTAGGCTCTATAGTCAGTATAGTCATTATAGTTAATGTAATTTCTATAGTCAGATTAGTCTCTATAGTCACTGTAGTCTCTATAGTCACTATAGTCACTGTAGTCAGTATAGTCACTGTAGTCTATATAGTCAGTATAGTTGGGATAGTCACTGTAGTCTATATAGTCAGTATAGTTGGTATAGTCACTGTAGTCTCTATAGTCTCTATAGTCACTGTTGTCTCTATAGTCAGTATAGTTGGTATAGTCACTGTAGTCTCTATAGTCAGTATAGTTGGTATAGTGACTGTAATCTCTATAATCTCTATAGCCACTACAGTCACTGAAGTCTCTATAGTCAGTATAGTCTCTATAGTCACTGTAGTCTCTATAGTCACTGTAGGCTCTATAGTCAGTATAGTCTCTGTAGTCTCTA